>NC_064553.1:13660452-13682952 GCF_023856365.1 Brienomyrus brachyistius
ATGAAGTTCTCAGTGCCTGAAGTGTAAATTGCAATTCAGATATCAAAGGTGGTTCTTATTAAGTGCAGTTAAAACAATAATATAAACTATTAAATCACACAAAAAAATAATGTAATTTATTTTGATAGTGGCTGAAAAAAATGACATCAACGAGGTGCTAGGATCCTGACAAATGGCTGTCGTCTGTTGTCCCCATCAAACCATTTCAAGGGAGCCATTTACTTACACTGCGGATAAAAAACAATTGCATCTGCGTTTTGTCTCCCTGCTCGAAACCCGAAGGCCGTCCTCACTGAGCAGTGAATTTCACGGCAGATGTTAAATGCATGATAGAAGTGCAACTGTGTGTGCAGTGTAAACACAATGCTCGCCAAAACGGATCATTAGCATTTGCAAGCAGGTCGGCGCGTTCCTGCATCACTGCCTCACTACTCGCGCTTGGAAGGAGGGAGAAAGAAAGAAAGTCCAGTGCACACACCGGTTGTCCAGTGAATCTATGAGCTCATATTTACATGTATTTATTTCGTAGATGCCTTTGTCCCAAGCGGTGTATGGGAGAGGAAGATCAGAAGCTTCTGTGGTGCAGACAGGCTGTCAGATTGAGCGCTAGCTAGCAGAAACCTAGGAGTAAATCCCATGTATTTCAGAGTGAATAAATTGGTGACACAGTTGTCATCCATCCACCTGTGACTCGTTTGCATTAAATATGCTTCTCTGTTTCTCTCTGCATTCCTCACTCATTATGCATGGCTTGAAAGCACCAAATGAGAGTGCTTTAATGAGAAAGTGCCCCCCCCCCCCCCCCTGAATCACAGAGAGCAAAACACGACGATTAAAAATGCTACCTGCTTTGCACAAAATAATAAGCATGTCATTATACTGAAAACAACCTGTCGGAAGATGTTTGTGTCTGACAGTTTGGGAGTCAGTTTGGACAGGTCTGGTTTAGAGTTTACCTCACGTCTGCCATAACACACGCAAAAAAATAGGACCTGGCAACATTTTAAAGAGAAACGAGAAGCGGTGTCGCCCATGTCAGTAGCACCGTTGCTGACACATGCGTCTGTGATTTGCGTTTCTGCAGAATATTGAGCGCAGAGGTTTTGGTTTCGGTAATATGGCATTAGTGAGCTGCCAAACAACTAACCACAAGCAAAAATAAAAGCCGTAGGTTTGAGCAAGTTCAACGTAATCTGCTTTATTTGAGTCGCATTTCCTTGTCAAAAAAAATAACAATTTTCAGATTAAAGTCTGTCCCCTACTGCTTACTGTCATAGCAGGGGGACGAGTGAGCGAGAGAGACAGGGGGAGAGAGAGTGCTGTGCAATGATGCAAATCAAAGTGCAGGAGCAGTCACAGCGCTGACGACACACACGTCGAGACACACGTACAGACATACTGTAGACGGAGGCTCAGAGCACGTCTGATGCCGGAAACATTCACACACAAGCACAAGCATGCATAAAGTGTCTCAGTGTGGTCCTAAAATAGGCAGCAATAGGCAGATACAAAACACAGACAAAATGCCTAACAGGCACATAGACATGTAGTAAAATCACAGGTTTAACTCTCCCCACCCCAACATTTGTTTGCTCCCAATCAGCCAGGCAACAAGTCTGAACCGCCCTCGAAATTTGCTGACCACTCCCCCCAGCCCAAATTACTTTCTGGCTCCAGGCCCTGGCCTGACACACCTGCAGATACAGTAACATGCAGTTGCAGACAGAATATGTGCACATATACTCATATATATATATATATATATATATATATATATATATATATATATATATATATATATGTCATATATATATATATATATATAATTACAATACACACAGAAAAAGATAGAGACATAGATGCCGATTATCCAAATGATCAAGTAGCATCATCCCTAACACTTCTGCTTCCTGTCCAATTAATCAGAACCTTCCTGTTCTTCTCTGTTATGTATCATATGGCTCCAACCCCAGTGATTCAGCATTTAATTTTTAATTTTTTTTTACATTATATTTACAGTGTTCGAACGTTCTAAAAAAGAGTGAAAGCATGGAATATTTTTCCTGCATTTTCATGACAGAAGTTCCCGCGATACTTCAATGGACCCCCCCACACTTGACAGAGTGTTTTCATACATAACATATGAAACACACCAGTTAATGGAATCATTCCATAGAATGTTCGTGGAGTTTGTCCAAACTACGCTTAGACACTTCATGTAAGGAACGTTTTCGGCAGAACCCGAGTTCCTACTGATCTTGTTCATGCATGAAGTTGGACTAGGATTTGTTTACACAAAGACAATTAACACACTGCCATCCCAATGCATCATTTAATTAATTTATCCCCTCAACTGTCTTAGAAAAATCACCATCATATCATGATACTGTTAGTAAAATTTTGACAAAACATAAGAAACAACAAAAAAAAATGTAAAAACTATAACGACAGATGTCTGTCTCCCTAAAATCTCCTCTATGGGACCGAATGTTTTGTGTCAAATCTCCTTTGGAGATTTACGAGTCTCATAATGACACTTTCAGTTTGATTGGATTTAGAAGCAGCTACAGGTTTGTACATTTTTGTCGGCCAAAGTTTCTAAATCAATATTTTGCATTTGTAGAGAAGGATGAGGAAAGACAGAAAAATAAGTCCTCTGTGACATTAATTTACACCTAATTTCTTGTCAAACCTTACATATCGTCAGCATGCGGACGAAGTGTTGTGTCCTGTGCTGTGGGCCAGGTCACTGTGGCAACGTGACCCGTGATGGGGTCTCCATGGCGATTATGTCCCTCCTCCAGGGTATTATTGTGAGGGATGGTACTGGATTCTGGGAAATCTGACCTCAGTTGCATCTTAGCCAGCAATGTTTCGACGGCCTCGACTCCCCGGTCCACCAAATACGCCGGAAGGGTCTGCGGTGCCTCGACCACAGAGTGCAGTGACCGTGACTGGACTGCAGTGAGCAGGATGAGAGGCAAGGGACAGTGCATGAGCGAGGGCACATCTCTTCAGAACCTTCTTGTACACTGGCTTCCGTTGAATCCAGGGCTGCTCCTGGAATTTGATCTAGTATGGAAAGGTGACTAACCTCTGACTGCACTGAAGTCTGTTGTCTTTTGGCTGATCCTGCTGAAGGAGAAGGGTTCCAGGCTGGGAAAAAGGATGAGAGAGAAGGACAAAAGCAGCACCTGGGCAAAGAGAGGGCAAAGAGAATGTTCAGCATCACTGTAACTCACAACCACAAGTCTTGGTGGTGCCTCTTTTTCGGGACGGCAGTCCTTACCAAGATGCAGGTACCAGTCTGAGCCATTTTATTGGAGCTATTCATGACCAGTGCCTGCAGTCTGCGCAGCTGCTCCACCAGAGACCTGCAGAATGGATAGTAAGTGTCACTGACTGCACAAACATATGAACAGGTGAATGCAGCCTCATCCCCATCCTGCGGGATATAGTGGCATAACATACGTGTTGGTTTTCTCCAGCTGAAGGACTTTTCTCTGGAGTTCCTGGTTGTGTGCATTACACGCTGCCATTCTGATGGAAGAAAACTCATTAGCTGCTTCTGCTGCCAATCAGAAATCAGCGTGGTTAATGATCATGACAGTCATTCTGGTTTACAGGGTCTGGTCTTTAAGCATTTCATCATTTCATCAGTTAGTCTATGAGGATGTCACCCCCAGTTAAGGGTGCCATAAGTGAGTGACGGGGGCCCTAAAATATATGGAACATGATTGGATTTGTCTGGGTTGGGGGGCCCAATATGATATGCTTTCATGGGGTACAAAATCTATTTTGACAGCAGTCCATACCTCCCCTCAAGGCCATCAATGTATTCCTTCTTCTTCCTCCTGCTTTCCTGGGCTGACTGCTTATTCCGGATCTTTCTCCGAATCTTTTTCAGAACCCTCTCCTCAAACTGGTTGGGGCACAGTTGGGTAGAGGGAAGGCAGGGAGTTAAAGGGTTGGATGTTGCAAGGCATGCTGGGAGCGCACTGGGGAGCAGACCGTGGAGGGACTTTACCTTGGTGAGGGGCAGCTGAGTGGGGAGGCTCACACCTTCCTTCGCCAGCAGCTTCTTTTCGTCGTCATTGAGGACCAGCTCCTGGAAGAGCTGCTGGGCAGACTGCTGGACCTGAGAAAAGGACAGGCCAATTATGGTCTGTAAGCACCACAAACAGAGCAGGCTGTACAACTCAGGTCCAGATACATTGGGGGTTACACTGGGCCTGACCCACCCAATCGAAAGCTCGGCCCACCCTTCAAAGTGATGCCGGGCCCAGCTTGCTCATCCAACTTGTTCAACCAGTAGTGGTTTTTGATTAAGGCAGTGTTTCGCAATCCGGTCCTCGGGGACCTGCAGATGGTCTATGTTGTTGCTCCCTCCCAACTCCCGGTAAAAATGCGGACTGTCTGGCAGGGAGCAAAATCATGGGCCGTCTGCGGGTCCCCGAGGACCTAGTTGGGAAACGCCGTACTAAGGCTAATGTGGTTTCTGTAATTGTAGGAATTTTCTCAGTCGCCCCCATACCCACCGGCTCACTGGTGCCAGAAAGCAGCAGGTCTTTGATAGTGAGTGGGGCCCCCATGGATAGCTGGGACCTCTGAGCTGTATTCTCCGGGAAGAAGCCCGCCTCCCAGCCATCTGTGGGCAAGAGACTGCCCGTTATTTGGGGAACATTACTTCTACTAAACGGAGTTCAATATTTACATTTGACATGCAGTACAAGGTAACTTTTAGTGTTTAAAATGGTCAACCAGGTGTCTCACCCAGATTGATGGAGACATCACCATCCATGTGTTCCAGAGCGACTGTGCGGACAGGGGGGGTGTGGAAGCAATGGGTCTCCAGTGGGGGACTCTCGGGAGGTGGGGGGCTGTCCATGTGGTCTGAAGTGGGGTCCTCGCTGATCCCGCTGTCACTGGGTGAGGGAGACCACAAGGGAGACCCCGAGGTGGACAGAGAGTCGCTGCCGCTCAGCAGGGTTTCTAGGAAGGTGTCGCTGCTGCCGCAGTCCGCAGAACTCAGCACCTACACCCGGACACGCAAATGCAGGACTTAGGAACGCACGGCGCGCGGGTTAAGCTCCGGGAAGCGGCAGCGTGAGCCGCCAGTAACAGAGGCTGTTTGAGACACATCACTCACAGGGGGAAACTGACTGTAGGCTGACAGGACAGTGCTGTCATCCATGATGTGATTTTGCACTGACCAGACTCTCGGGCTCACTATTTCCTCGTGACGCAGGATTCCATCCGTCTGATCGAATAAGAGGTCGAGGAGTTCCATCCCATCGTAACCCTGGGGGAAAACAACAGAAAATTAATTTATGATTATACAGCAGCACATGTGTACCAAATCAGGTGATCACAAAAACGTCATTTTGTGTGTGAAATAAATACAAATGTTTTGCTTCTTCTTCAGATGCCAGCATCAGTGTCAATGTTATTTATTGCTTTTTTTTAGATTGAATTCCCAAAATTCTTATATATGCAAGTTCCCCATAACACATCATATGAGGTTAATGCTTCTTCGTCAGCATCATTTTTTTTTCCTGCACATTCACTTTCACTCCAGCGGCACAGAAGGATCCACTACAGTTCAGCAAATGTTTTGCGTCAAGATATTAGAATGCATTTTGCAGTATTTCCTGCTGTAGCTGTTGAATAATATGAATCATGTGGCAATTTCACATTAATAGTAAATTAGAAGGTTTTTTTACATAGCAAAAGGCGAAGGTGATGTATGGAAATCAATAAAACACACGAGCTGCATTAACAGCAAATTGCCTGAACCTGATGAAAATTTGAAAAAAAAAAAGCATGGCCTATCATTCTCGAATCTTCTTAAATTAATACAAGTGTCAACACAGATTCTGAAAAAACGGCTGTAGACCAATTTTGTACTTTGGACTGTAATTCCCAGAGATCAGCATGACCCACTGGATGATAACTTAAACTGCTGGTTGTCTGAAAAGTTGAATAAGAGCAAAGTGAAATCCATTTACATACCTTGTTCGGGGCATGTGCCATCATAAATGTTCCAAAGTGGCAGCTGGAATAAAACTCAAGTATTGAGATGGGGGGAAAAAAATGTCTTTCTCCTTGTTAGACACCAGCGCCTTGGACCATCATGCCTTCTCGCCTCTGCGTCTCTGCATGACTGTGCTGTGGGGCAAAGTTTAAACTCCAACAAAGCAGTCAATGCTTCCAATCCAAGGCCTCCATATTGGCTGCCATGCCATGACAGACGGAACCTGCTCCACCAATCAGGCGTTTCGTGAGGAGGTGTTTAACACGCAGGCCCCTCCCTGTAAAGATTGTAGTATTCAGGTTCTCAGGGATCATATTCTTTGCAGTTACCTTTCACACAATTAACGATTTGTTGGTTTTTTTCTAAACAGAAGCATCCAGAGTCAATAGACACACACAAATCTGTAAACATTGCTTGTAAATGAACTGTATAAGTATATCAATACAACAAATAAGAACACAATATTGTGCCCTCTACTATTCGTTGTCATCAAGTTGTGACAGTTTGGCTTCTTTTCTGTCATCTATCTTGTAGGACTAGTGTTTTACATTTATTCAGGTCCTGTTTGCTGCGTATTGTGCTTGACGTTGGTACAACCTTTCTGCTTCTCCCGGCCAATTGTTTTGAACGCCTTAACGTTTCTGCTTTACCGTTCCCTGATTCTTCCTAACATACTACCGCACAAACTTGTGTATTTGTTTTCTTTTTTCCATAAATAATACTATAATAATAAATAATACATCTAAATTTAAGGTGTGGAATTTCTCAGACTTTATCCCTACCACCTTGTGTTTAACAACTTGAGTCAGTCTGCTTAATGACTTTCTGCCATATTTAACACATAATTCGTAAGTCAAATTAAAATCTATCCATCTGCAAATCAGTTCTAGTGAGGGTTGTGCTTAGAATGAAATAGTATTATAAATAGTATAAATTACTTTGATTATGATTTCTTTAATTTAAATTAAATTAAATTCAATAAGGTTATTATAGAATTGGACATGTATTTTGCAGTATATTGCATACATTTATAAAACATGCACATGTCTTCCCATTACATGATCCCAGAATGCATCAGCACATATGCGGATATGCATGGGTGTGTTCTTATTGTGCATCTGGTAATATGAGATAATGCTTTTTTTCCAACACCCATAACTGTTATCTCAGGTCCAGGGTTGAAATTATGATCTCATTTTAATTCGCAATACATTTCTGCATTTCAGTCCACAGGGATGGTCCTTCTGTGTTTACTTGGTTAGACAGGTAACATTAAACATCATATTTACATAGACTAGTATTTCACAATTTGCCCCAAAAGGGTCGGTGTAACTCAGCTAGCCTGGGATACACAAGCAACGTTCTGCTAACCTAAAACCAAACAAATCAACTGCCGTTGCTATTTCAGGACCACATGGACCAAACAGAGTTCTTTATTGTTTAGATAGTCCAGGATATTGGATAAACCCTGTTGCTTCTACTATATTTAATCCAAATTAATATTTTTCAATTAAAAAAAAACATAAAACATGACATAGTGAACACTAATATATTCTGGCACTATCCTGAATCTTTTTCATAATGTGATGCTATAGATATAGATCTATATAAAAATATAGTGTTCAGTACTTCACCGTTGTTCTGTTCTTCCTAAATCAGACTTTCAAATAGAACTCAACCCAGCAGCAGTATCATTTTGCCTACCAGAGTTGGAAAGTTCAGGTCCAGAGAGTACAAATCCAGACCGAGATTTTGCTCCAACCAACCAGTTGGGTACTCTGTGAACGTGACTCTTAATGCTCAGCTGTTTGGTTGAAACAAAACCTTTGTGTGAATTTGTACTTTCAGGACCTGAACTTTCCACCTCTATTGCCTACTGCCTATACATGATAAGCAGCTGCCTTCTTCTCTGTCCATCTTTCTCTGTTGATAATATCCTGCGACCTTTCGCCTCATTTCTGTCCCATTGGCCAAACTTGTTTTCTTTCCTCTTACTACCATTGATTTTTCTCCCGCTTTCTCCTCTCTGCTTTGCTACGTTATCGATTATTTTTTATATCAGCTTCTCCTCTTTTCTGTTGCGTGTCTGCATTCCTACTGCTCCGCATTCCATCATTAAATACATGACAGTAATTTGAAAAAAGTGATTCAAATAAACAGTGTGAAGTGCATAAATCATTTGTTCTGCAATGATTCAATACATGTTCCGCTTTGAGGATTAATAATATAAAATTGTACAAAATGCTGAGGAAAACACGGCTGGCTATTTTTCTTACATAGAATCAAATTCTCTATTACTCGACACTCCAGGTTGTACAAGGATTAAGGACCGGGCATATTTTGTTGTTTTACCTATTAGACACTGTATAACTTTGATTCTGTGCTGTATTGAAGATGGATGGATATTTCACTATCATACATTGTCTTTGAATGGAAATTTGATAATGGATGAATATATACCAGCATCAAGTATCAGGTACCCACCAAGTAGCCATAACATTATAACCAGCTGCCTAAGGTTGTGTAGATCCTCCTTGTGCTGCCAAAACAGCTGTCGCTCACTCAGGCACGGGCTCCACAAGATCTCTGAAGGTGGACGGTGGTATCCGGCACCAAGATTTTAGCAGCAGATCCTTCAAATCCTGTAAGTTGTAGGTGGGGCTTCCATGGATTGGATATGTTTGTCCAGCACATCCCACATATGCTGGATTGGAATGAGATCTGGGGAATTTTGAGGCCAAGTCAACACCTTCTCATATTCCTCAAATGATTCCTGAACAATTTTTGCAGTGTGGGAAGATACATTACCCTGCTGAATGAGACCACTGACATCAGGGAACACCATTGCCATGAAGGGGTGAACTTGGCCTGCAACAATGGTTAGGTATGTGGTACATGTCGAAGCATCCATATGAATGACAGGACCCAAGGCTTGCCAGCAGAAAGTTGCCCAGAGCATCACATTGCCTCCGCCAGCTTGCCTTTTTCCCATAGTGCACCCTGGTGCCATGTCTTCCCCAGGTAAACAATGCACCTGGCGGTCCACATGATGTAATAGAAAACATCGCTCATGAGACCACCTTCTTCCATTACTCTATGATCCAGTTCTGATGCTCTCATGCCCATTGTAGGCACAGTAGTCAGGGTTAGTGTGGGGACTCTGACCGACGTGGCTGCACAGTCCCATATGCAGCAGGCAATGCACTGTCTGTTCTGACACCTGCTACAGACAGCATTAACGTTTTCAACCGACAACTGACATAGTTGTCTAACCGTCACAATTTGTCCCTTGTCAAACTTTCTCTGATCCTTACACTCACCCATTTTTCCTGTTTCCAACATCTTCAGGAACTGACTGTTCACTTACCTAATATATAACGACACCCTGGACAAGTGCCATTGTAATGAGACAATCAATGTTATTCACTTCCACCTATCAGTGGTTTTAATGTTATGACTGACTGGTAAACTATATGAAATAGTAAGTGGTCAGTCTGAACTTGGTTTTATAGTGTATTTTAAAGTATAAGTATTACGTTTCAATCAGGAGTATGTATCACATGAATTCAGGCAAATATACGGCATAAACATTTAGGCAGGAATCTGTTTTCCTGATGTCTGTTCCTCTTAATGTGTTTGTAGAGTAGATAAGAGGAGCTGCATCCTATCAATGGCCTGAAAAGATTATAATGATTTCAGCACAATTACTTTATCATTATTGCTTGGGGATTCCAAAGGGCAGAGTTCTCTTGTGCAAGCAGGCAGCAGAGCTCATATAACGTTGCAACACAAGCGACTCGCCTGCCTGTGTGGGTTCCCGCCGCTCTGCTCTGCTCAGGCTGCTGCTTTGGGGTCTCACAGCTACACTCAGCAGGAACAAAGCAGACATTCACACTTATGCACATATTGGCAATAAGAGATCACACCCATTAAAAATTCACAAACAATATAGACCTTACAGTAGGGCCGGTTCCACAGGGGGGTGGTACGGTGGGCCTGCATCCCCCCCCCCCAATCATAAGCCCTGGGGCCAAGCTTATGACTCTCCAGGTCTCGGAAAATTGGTATTCAGCGAGTTTTAATGCCTTTTTGGCAACCATTTTAAAAAAAGCCTAGCAAGTAAGCTTTTGCGTGGACTCAATGTGATCTTCCCTGAGTTTGAGTCACAATCATATAAAGGCTGATTTCTACATGGTCTGAGGCAGGGCGACAAATGATGTGGGTTCTCCACAAAGTCACGTGTAAATGAATAATGTTGTCTTATCTTTGATAAAATTTCAGTTCACTTAACACCACAATAAGACTAAATATGACTAAAAAGAATTTCACCTGAATTTGTTCTGCTTGTTTACTGGTAATAAAACAGGTTGTACAAAAGAGTGATCTGATCTGGAGCTGTAAATAGTGCCAGTTACATAATTACAGACTTCCAGAGAGTCTAATTAAAATGTTCATTACACAGATACTGATAGAATAGTTTCTGATCACCAAAGATGTTTCAAGGGAAGTATCACAAAGATTACAAGACGAGACAATGACACCAAAGCCGCTGCCTGTACTACTTAACAAGACACAACTTACAGAATGTCCAGCCCAAAGCAATATATTTCCGGAATTTGTGTTTGTAAATGCTGATAATGTGTGCCTTTGCGCGCCAGTGCCACCTGCTGGAGCAGTTTGGCTTCGCAGCTTGCCTATATGTTGCATAATCATTGACAGCACACATTTTTTTAGCAGATTCTTTTGTCCAATGTGACGCGAAGTGAGGCAAATAGTGCATTAATGCAGTATGGATCCTTCTGTAGATAAATTCTACACAAAATTCTACATAAAAAACAATTTATAAGATCGATAGATTCAAGTAAGTGGTAACCTTATATATACTATATGTATATCAAGGACGTCCAAAATTATATCAAACGGCACCAAGGTTTTTATTAACTTCACTGACTTTTCTCAACATACAGGTTGCTCCAAAGTCAAAGATGTTCCTGATTCAGTGGTACAGACTCAACGCACATAGAGAAGGCTTCTAAAATATGAAGTGATAAAACAACTGTTTCCTCTTAAATTTTTATTAATCCTGTCCAGCCTTCATGATATTGCCAATACAAATCTATTGCCAGATCAAATCAAATCAAAGTTCATCATATGCACAACAGTACAGAGAGATGTAGGCAATGAAATGTTGTTTCTTCGAGACCTCCCTATAGTGACACGAAAAATAAATACGCAGAACACTACATTTTTAAATAGAAATAGTAAAACAGTAAAGTATTTTAAGAAAAACAAGAAATAATAAATTGGAAATGTGCATATTGTTCGTACTAATTTGGTCTGATCAGATAAACCAAATATTTTCTCTGTTCAGAGACGATCGATCAGGCCAAGTAACACTTCTGAATGTTATTACCACGTGGGAAGCAAAATATCTCCACCAAGTAAATACTATTGCCTGACAACTACTTGTATGTGAACAGTAGGATAAAACATACTTTTTTCCCCACATTAACGCATTTATTAACACATTTGCAGGATTGCCAACTGTGGTCAGCTGACTGGCGTGAGACTTTCGAAATTCGAGACAAGTCTGCGCACACACTTGCATGTATGTAAGAGTTTGATTACCTAAATAGTCTGTAGGGTTTGCAAATTACCACAACGCTTTTGAGGTACTTAATTTTAGGTTTATAATGGAATAAAATAGATTTACTGTAAGATTTCTTGTGTGAGCGTTAGAGTCAGGAAGCGTGACTGTCACGCCAGATACGTGAGAGTTGGTAAACCTGCATATTTTTGCGTAAATGTGTGCTTTCAGGATAACTATTTTAAAAGGTCGTAACGTAAATAAACATTTAATTTCACTTTTTATAAATTGTTTAAAAAAACTACATAATAAAAATCAATCATTATTTGAACATGAAACAATATCAAGAATGCTATATTATACATAGTACATTATTTATAATAATAATAATAAGCACGATATATCTGATTACATTAATGTCTGTTGCCCGTAGTAAAGTGAACAGCACTCTATCTCTCCCCACATCCCCCGCTGTAGTTTGGAGGCATGCGCATTTTTCCGAAGAGGTGAGCGCGCACGTTTGCACACGTAGAGAGCGCGAGGCCTGCACTTGAGTATAAAACCGTGCGCGCCGACGTCTGCGTCCTTTTCCCTGCCTATCCCGAACTGCGGTAGGCAGCGTACTCACTGGGTCTTACGTTCTCCGAAAGCGAATCGTAAACCATCTGTCAAAATGGTAAGTCAAGGATTCCTTATTAAGTTGTAGTCTGTTACCTATATGCTCCGCGTGGCCTTCTGGCCGACTATTAAGCCAGGGAGGGTTCGGTGTCTAACCGGATGACTGAGATAGACGGCGAGACAAGGCGGCCTCTGCACAAGATGGCACCTTTTGTATGGCGACAAGTGGGGTTTCCGCAGCTGTACCACTGGGAGATTGAAATCCTTTTGTTTGAGCGTCTTTAAAAAGAGAAATGTGTAAGTGTTGGGTGCGTTGCAGTACTCGGGGAGTGATCCGTGTCTTAATTTTTCATCGATAGCCGGCTTTAGCGATGCACATTTTTTGATCATCGTTTCATAGTCCGCCTAGACGTGACGTCACCCTCCTAACCGGAAAGATGGATATAAGGCTGAAGAGTATGTATCGAAGCGTATTGCTGTTTTTATCGTGTATATTGAATGGCGTATACTGGTATCCTGGACTACGCCAACGCATAAGCTTGGAGAGCGTTGGGTATGGACGCTCCGCAGCGTCATTGCCGAAACGCCGGCATTTGGACACGTGGTCACTGCCTTAAGTGAACCTTCGCTCTTCCGTCCATAGGCCGCGCTGTTAAGCGATGCGTGGAATTGCGGCAATTTTTGATTTGCTTGTCCAACTTGGCGTTTCAGTGTAATTGTATGTCGATGACTCACTGGTCGTAGGCCTCGGGTTGGATTAGACTGGCCCTGTATCTGCACACTGCCTTTCCACACAAGTCGCCACGTATGATGCAACATACCATCAACGATATTTCCCATCAGTGTGCGATTTCAGACTTGAAATTGACCTATTGATATTTAAATATTACGGTCAGTTATGTTGGGTGTTATGTGAATATTGTTTAGCAAGTTGATACAGGGATGCGGGAGATGATATTCATTATGTATGTCTATGAAATGTTTATGTTGAGATTCACTGCAATTGCAAATAATTTAAACAGGTGTTGCACACATGCATGGGAAATAAACCAGGACAGTGAATTTTAACAGATTTGTGTTGAACGTCATGGATATTGCAGTGCTGCAGCAACTGCACACAACACAGTTCATTGATGGTTCATAATGCGGCAGTAATACAATAGCGTTAATAAAAATTCTCTAGCTAATGAACTGATCAGTATATCATAGTCGATAGGTAACCGTGATGGTTGTTGATTTGAATGTGTGTGTACTGCTGGAGAATACCTTTTGGTTTAGTCACTTGCTTGCCTACTTTCATGGTTTCTGTTGCTGCGGTTTGTCAACATGTTGGATGACCTAAACATACTTGTTTCAGGTGAATTTTACCGTAGACCAAATCCGTGCCATCATGGACAAGAAGTCCAACATCCGAAACATGTCTGTGATCGCGCACGTGGACCACGGGAAATCCACCCTGACAGACTCCCTGGTGTCCAAGGCTGGCATCATCGCCTCTGCCCGTGCCGGGGAGACACGTTTCACGGACACGCGCAAAGATGAGCAGGAGCGCTGCATCACCATCAAATCCACGTGAGTCTCCATGGTGGGGCCTGCTTGGGTTCTGACATGAAGGCTTCTCAAATCAGTCTGTCATTCATCGGTTCATACACCGAGATGAAATGTTGCTGGTGTTGGTCACCATAGACATTAACAATGACATTAAACCTTCAAATGCCTACTTTCCTCATCTTGTTGGCCATACTGTTGGCAACAGTGAACCACCTTGCAGGTCATGGTCTGACTGTATACCCTGCATGTGACTAATACAAGCATTGAACAAGTGAAATATAAATATGTGCTACCTTTATAACATTGAGATACAGACACAAGACAAGTTCTCAAGAAGTAGCTGTCTGTTAGCTAGAGCATCTGGCTGTGTTTGGAGATTTCAGTTATATGTTGGACTGTGTGACCCACCAGTCACGACTTCTAATTGTTTCCGATCTCTCTTTCCTGCAGTGCCATTTCTATGTACTATGAGCTAACTGAGAACGACCTGGCCTTCATTAAGCAGTGCAAGGATGGTTCTGGTTTCCTGATCAACCTCATCGACTCCCCGGGTCACGTCGACTTCTCCTCCGAGGTGACGGCTGCCCTTCGTGTCACTGACGGTGCCCTGGTGGTTGTGGACTGCGTGTCGGGTGAGATGACTTTGCCGCTGCACTTCACTTGGAGCCGTTTGTTGTGTTTGGCGAAATCAGTTCGGAGCGTTCACTTTTAGGATTTGCTTCTGCGTGTACAATCACTCTGGCTGTGTGTAATATTAAATCCTTCGGTGATTTGAGCCCAACCGATAAGCTCGTGGGTGCGTTATTTCCTCAGGCGTGTGTGTGCAGACCGAGACTGTGCTGAGGCAGGCAATTGCTGAGAGGATCAAGCCTGTGCTCATGATGAACAAGATGGACCGTGCCCTGCTGGAGCTGCAGCTGGTGCCGGAGGAGCTCTACCAGACCTTCCAGAGGATTGTGGAGAACGTGAACGTCATCATCTCCACTTACGGCGAGGATGAGGGTGGACCCATGGGCAACATCATGGTGCGGCTGGTTTGGGTCCTCTTAGGGGCTGGTTGTTGGTGAATGATTGTCGTAGGCTTTTTATTTGCCGGTATAGTTGTTAGAGTATCACTCTAAATCTTGATGCTTGCCAGACTCCTTTAGCATTGCTTTTCCTGCATCTTTCAGATCGACCCGGTTGTTGGCACCGTGGGCTTTGGTTCTGGTCTCCACGGCTGGGCCTTCACCCTGAAACAGTTCGCTGAGATGTATGTGGCTAAGTTCGCTGCTAAGGGGGAGGGGCAGCTGGGGCCGGCCGAGCGCTGCAAGAAGGTGGAGGACATGATGAAGAAGCTGTGGGGAGACAGGTGAGAACATTCTGACTTTGCCGTTTTTAGTGGGCGTCACCTCGGGTGAAGATTTTGCCCAAGTCGGCATATCGATGTGTGAACGGCGATGTGGTTCGTATCTCCGTAGGTTCTTTGACCCAGCCACCGGCAAATTCAGCAAGACCGCCAGTGGCCCTGATGGCAAGAAGCTTCCCCGTACCTTCGCTCAGCTCATCCTGGACCCTATCTTCAAGGTGAGGAACGTAGGGTGACGAAAGTGAAGGCGGGTTCTCTCATACTACCGGCACGGCCTGCTACCAGAGGATGACTTAAACTTTCTTCACTTTGACCTGATTGTTCTGTGATGAGAGCTTTCAGTCTGATGAGCATGGCGATGCTGCGTGGGAGGGAGGGGCTAAACCATGGGACCTGGACCAGAGAGACCGTAGAGGGGGGGTGTCTCGTCATGGTGTCTCATTAAATCTCCTGCACTTCACTGTTGGTATAGGATTTGTTGTAGGTGTACATGTGCTACTACATCTAAAAGTTTGCGCTGAGACTGACTTGGCAACCCGTCGACATCAAATCCCTTACATGGTGCGGACCATGTGTGCAGTGGTCCTAAAATTTAAATTGCTGCCCATCTCCTCACCAAACTGTCAGGTGTTCGATGCCATCATGAACTTCAAGAAGGATGAGACAGCCAAGCTCATTGAGAAGCTCGACATCAAGCTGGACGCCGAGGACAAGGATAAGGAGGGCAAGCCGCTGCTGAAGGCGGTGATGCGTCGCTGGCTCCCCGCTGGAGAAGCCCTTCTCCAGATGATCACCATCCATCTGCCCTCCCCCGTCACAGCTCAGAAGTATCGCTGCGAGCTGCTGTATGAGGGCCCCGGCGACGACGAGGCTGCCATGGGTACGCCGCGATCAGCGTCGCCGCTAGGCTAAAAGCTATGGTAGCTCTTGCTCCAGTGCTATTAAGACAAATCGTTTGACTCAATTAGGTAGATGGATTAAAGTGTGCTTAAGCCTTGGTTACTCTTAGTGGCCTGTGTTATACTAGTTAGGTGAGAATTTAGGTTTCATATCAACAAACTGGAATTATTGATTGGACAGCAGAAATGTGGATGATGGTGCTTTGTTGGAACTGCTGCTGGGATGTTTTGGGGGTATTTAGTAACCCGCCTCAATCCCTCCTCCCCCCCAGGTATCAAGAACTGCGACCCCAAAGCCCCCTTGATGATGTACATCTCCAAAATGGTGCCCACCTCCGACAAGGGCCGTTTCTACGCCTTCGGCCGCGTCTTCTCCGGCTGCGTGTCCACTGGTCTGAAGGTGCGCATCATGGGACCAAACTACACTCCTGGAAAGAAGGAGGACCTCTATCTGAAACCCATCCAGAGGTCAGTGGGAATGTCTGCATCTCTGGCTGTGCCGAGTCTTGGCACGATTGTCGGTTACGTGGCTGCTTGTGTTGGCCAGCATCATGCAGTGTCTGAACGCGGCTTGTCCTCCTGTCCTTGTCTTGTGATGCAGGACCATCCTTATGATGGGTCGCTACGTGGAGCCCATTGAGGATGTGCCGTGCGGGAACATTGTGGGTTTGGTGGGCGTGGACCAGTTCCTGGTGAAGACGGGCACCATCACCACCTTCGAGCAGGCCCACAACATGCGTGTGATGAAGTTCAGCGTCAGCCCAGTAGTGAGGGTGGCCGTGGAGGCCAAAAACCCAGCGGACCTGCCCAAGCTGGTCGAAGGCCTGAAACGCCTAGCCAAGTCAGACCCCATGGTGCAGTGCATCATCGAGGAGTCTGGTGAGCACATCATCGCTGGAGCTGGGGAGCTGCATTTGGAGATCTGTCTTAAGGACTTGGAGGAGGACCATGCCTGCATTCCACTGAAGGTAAGCAGCCTTGGGCTGGTAGGAGCTGCTGGTAGGTGTTTTGTGAGGCGAGTTCCCCCGGAGAATGTCAGGCTGAGTTGTAGATTATGTTGGTCTGTTTTCTGAACTGTTAAGCAGATCACAATGCAAACATGAAATGACCTCTGCCTTCTCAAGACAAGCTTACTCTGAGCAAAAAAAAATTGCCTTTCTTAAGGTGTGTCTGGTAGCGCCTGGTGATGTACCCATTTAAACACATGGACTTTCTCTTTAACAGAAATCAGACCCTGTGGTGTCCTACAGAGAGACCGTGAGTGAAGAATCCGATCAGATGTGCTTGTCCAAGTCCCCCAACAAGCACAACAGGCTGTACATGCGCGCCCGGCCCTTCCCCGATGGCCTGGCTGAGGACATCGAGAAGGGTGATGTGTCATCGCGGCAGGAGCTCAAGGCTCGCGCGCGCTACCTCGCCGACAAGTACGAGTGGGAGGTGACTGAGGCTCGTAAGATCTGGTGCTTTGGACCTGATGGGACGGGACCCAACGTCCTGGTGGATGTGACCAAGGGAGTGCAGTACCTGAATGAGATCAAGGACAGCGTTGTGGCTGGTTTCCAGTGGGCAACCAAAGAGGTAAGGGCTTGACCTTGTTTTTACATGTTTGAAAAATTTCTAGGGTTTCTTGTAAGAGTGACTTACCAATGTGTAGGTGTTATGGGTTTAACAGTTCGGTGAATGGTTGCCTGGTCCTTCAGGGTGCTCTATGTGAAGAGAACATGCGTGCCATCCGCTTCGACATCCACGACGTGACCCTGCACGCAGACGCCATCCACCGTGGTGGCGGTCAGATCATCCCCACGGCCCGCAGGGTGCTCTATGCCTGCCAGCTCACTGCTGCCCCGCGCCTTATGGAGCCCATCTACCTAGTGGAGATCCAGGTCTGTGTCCCACCCCGTTAAGGGCTTTCTTTAGTACGCTGTGCTTTATCCTCTCATTTCTGATGGTTTGACTCCTGTTTTGCTCCACCTGCAGTGCCCAGAACAAGTGGTTGGTGGAATCTATGGTGTGCTGAACAGGAAGCGTGGGCACGTGTTTGAGGAGGCCCAGGTGATGGGCACGCCCATGTTCATCGTCAAGGCCTACCTGCCAGTCAATGAGTCATTTGGTGAGTGACACCCCCCCCCCCCCAATGCCCTAAAGAGCCTTCACTGGTGGCACATGGACCTGTTTTTTAAAATTGCTTCCCCCTCCGCACAGGTTTCACAGCAGATCTGCGCTCCAACACCGGAGGGCAGGCCTTCCCACAGTGTGTGTTTGACCACTGGCAGATTCTCCCAGGCGACCCCAGCGACAGCACCTCCAGGCCCTGTCAGATTGTCGCAGAGACCCGCAAGCGCAAGGGGCTGAAAGAGGGCATCCCAGCCCTGGACAACTACTTGGACAAGCTGTAAATGTCATTTCATTCTCCCTTCCTTCAACCCCCACCCTCTTTCCTCCTGATCAATCTGCGTGATGGACTGGACTGTACCATACATGGCCATCAGAACACTTGCCAACTTGCAAACTGACTTCATCAGCTAATGGGGAAAAAATAAACAAATTCCAGATTGAATGTTAATGTGATGTTTGGTTTGTGTTGGTTAGTATTTAAGTGACTGCTTTTCCGCATAACCGGCATGTAATGCAGGTACCTGTCACTTTATATTCAAGGGATCTTGCCCAAGAACCTGTAGTTTTTATGCAGTCAGAGGGCAGGTTATACCCATCCTTTTAAAACTTGATAGACCCCTGCATTGGCAACTTAACTCTCCTGCAGGGAAGAGTAATCAATACACTGATCCACTTATCGACATGTCGCAGTTCTTTGATTTATGCTCACATGTGCGAGTTCCTAAAATCTACGTTGAAATCACCAGTTAACTGAAGTCAGTCTTCTATAAAAGTCACTTTTATGCCAATTGCGATTTAACTCTCCAGCGTGGTTTAGAGAAGTTATTGAAACAAAGGTGTAACTTGCTATAATACTAAGGTTATTACTGCATGCCTTTTTTTTTGCGATCTAGGGTACACTGAGTATATTATACCTGACCTTGAGTATATTATATTTATTTAACAGTCTTATCCGAAGTGCCTTAACATTGGATAGAAGCAGGTCGGTCAGGCTGATTGGGCTTATCATTGCAGTCACTGCCAGCCACAAGATTTCGACTAACGATCTTCTGCTTATGAGCCCAGAACCATAGTCTGACACCATCCGACACAGCCGCTCTGGACTAATGGCGTGGGGTCATTTGTAGGTGGTTTGCTAACTGGCTAGGGCTGGTGTTACTATAGTCTGGGACATCCTAATTTACAAATTTGTACAATTATTGATCGGTTCTACCCATGCCTCAGCTCAGTTACTTCGTTGTGATTGACATATTTGACTGCAAAGTGAAAGACCTGCTGACACAAGTCACATTTGCCAGCCTTGGTAAAAGATGGAGCTTATGGTGGCTTATTCAGTCCCATTGTTCACCTGGCACTAAAAGCACAAGATTAAGTGACCAGTGAGAGCACGGATGCTCAATAGAGGCAGTAGTGGGTGAGCATCTGATTGGCTGATCGTATGTGTATCGTATGTAAATGAATGATCAGGAGTCTCTCCATCCCCTGCTCACCAACTCCGGTCACTCGCTTGGGTCTTGCATTCTGAAGGAGTGATTGCGAGGTATGAGGATGGTAAAAAAATGCCCGGATGTTGGGTCTTGCTCCACCCCAAATATCAACGATACACTTCATTGCCAAAAGTATTGGGATGCCTACCTTTACACAAACATGAACTTTAATGACATTCCATTCTTAATACATAGGCTTTCATATGGAGTCGACCCACCCTCTGCAGCTGCGACAACCTTGCTTTGTGCCATGTTGGAACAGGTAGGGTCCCTCCTCAAACTGTTCCCACAAAGCTTGGAGCATGAAATTGTCCAAAATGTATGCTGCAGCATTAAGAATTCCTTTCACTGGAACTAATGGGCCTCGCCCAACTCCTAAAAAAAACAACCCCACACCATAATCCCCCCTCCACCAACTTGGCACAATGCAGTCAGGCAAGGACCGATCTCTTGGCAACCGCCAAACCCAGACTCATCCATCGGATTGCCAGACAGAGAAATGTGATTCATCACTCCAGAGAACATGTTCCTACTGCTTTAGAGTCCAGTGGCGGCGTGCTTTACATCACTGCATCCGACACTTTGCATTTGGTGATGTAAGGCTTGGATGCAGCTGCTCAGCCCTGGAAACCCATTCCATGAAGTTCTCTGTGCTCTGTTCTTGAGCTAATATGAAAGCCACATGAAGTTTGGAGGTCTGCGGACAATTGGCAACTTCTGCACATTGTGCCCTTCAGCATGCGTTGTCCCCATTCTGTGATTTTACATGGCCTACCACTTTGTGGTTGAGTTGCTGTTGTTCCCAATTGCTTCCGGCTATGTAAGCGATTGGAACACCTGAATTGAATTATCTGGAGGGGTGTCCCAATACTTTTGGCAACATAGTGTACATCGGTTGCAATCTCGCCGAACGAGACCAATCCCATGATTCACTGCACCCCAAGTTCATTCTTGAAAAGCAAGTTAGCAAGACTGGTTTTGCCAAGACCACAAGTACAATCTTTTCGTTCATTGTATTGAGATTCAGCCCTGGTGTAGTATGTAGCCTACATGTGCAGTGACTTCCCGTGTGCTGCAAACAGATTTTAGCGGTGAAGTGTTTTCATGATTAAAAACAATTCTAACCAAGGTTCATTAGCATTTGGTTTTCTTGGCTTACTCTGTGATGATTTTTTAGGTTTGTATTTTTAACAAACATGATCGTAGCTAAGGCATCAACATTTCAACATTTGCCAAGACTTATAATATTGCCAAGACTACAATTCAGTAGCAAATATTGTTATTGGCATTTAGCTTACTCCTTAGCAGTATCTTTCAACATATCAGAACACGTGTTTCTGAACTATTTTATGCAAACAGGGAGTGTCACTGAACAAGTTGGTGAATGAATCAGAACAAATCTTTTAGGTGAAAGATTTCCCCCAAAATAGTAATTTTGCTCATACTTACTGTTTTTGTATTTTGTACTTATTTTGCATACTGTACTGCTGACAAAACTTCACTTACTAGTTAGACTTCCACTCATGTTATTGCCATTTTTGACAAAATCCATGTCCTCTGTTTCACTTCAACGTGTTATGCTAAAGCGACTAGTGTTTCAGGAGTAAGCTATGTTGTAATTTCTAGAATCACTGAGATATATGGTATTCGCCTGAATGTGCAAAGGAAAATACCAGTATTATATATTTGTTGGCAGTAGTGATAAATGTCATTTAACAATTGGTGGTACTTTAAAAGGGTTGGCATGGTGGTGCAGTGGTTAGCACTGTTGCCTCACACCTCTGGAACCCGGGTTCAAGTCTCCGCCTGGGTTACGTGTGTGGAGTTATCCCCATGTCGTCGTGGGGTTTCCTCCAAGTACTCTAGTTTCCCCCCATGGTCCAAAAACATGTTGAAGCTAATTGGAGTTGCCTATAGGACTGCATGTGTGAATGAATGGTGTGTGAATGTGCCCTGCAATGGGCTGGCCCCCTATCCTGGGTTGTTCTGTTCCCATTGCTTCTGGGCTAGGCTCCGGACCACCCACGACCCAGTAGGATGAGTGATTTGGAAAATGGATGGTACTTTAAAAATATCATACACTACTTTTCTAAAGCCGTTATCTGTAGAAACTGCATATATTGGCTGGGTGTATACAGGAATAATGGACTGGGGGGTCACCCAGACACACGCCCAGGGAACTTTTGTTGCACCATTATGAATGCAGTGATCCCCTTGATTACCTCAAAATACTTTAAATTACTTAAAAATGTGATTTTTGTCAAGGCAAATGATATTGATTACTCACTGAGAGGTGAGAATTCATACATAACAACTACAACTTCAAACTGAATATTTACCATTACATCATCGGTAGTATTACCCATGTCTTAATTTAGAAAGTCAGCTGCTTTCAGAAGAGAAGTAGAACTAAAATAAAGGGTGACATGACTCAGTAGGACATCGAAGAGCCCACTGGTGATATAACTGGAAGTTGAATCCTCTAATGAACAACCACGAAGGGACTCGAACCCTCAATCTTCTGATCCGAAGTCAGACGCCTTATCCATTAGGCCACGCGGTCACCTTGTAGGATCAGCCAGAGATGTGCTCTCGACTGAAGATGATGTAAGTACTTCAGAAGAGAAGTAGAACTAAAATTAACGGTATATGCCATGGCTCAGTAGGACATCAAAGGGCCCACTGGTGATATAACTCAGACACTGGAAGTTGAACCCTCTAATGAACAACCACAAAGGGACTCAAACCCTCAATCTTCTGATCCGAAGTCAAACGCCTTATCCATTAGGCCACGCGGTCACCTTCTAGGATCAGCCAGAGATGTGCTCTCGACTGAAGATGATGTAAGTACTTCAGAAGAG
>NC_064553.1:13687952-13690452 GCF_023856365.1 Brienomyrus brachyistius
GCTCAGTAGGATATCGAAGGGCCCACTGGTGATATAACTCAGACACTGAAAGTGGAATCCTCTAATGAACAACCACGAAGGGACTCAAACCCTCAATCTTCTGATCCGAAGTCAGACGCCTTATCCATTAGGCCACGCGGTCACCTTGTAGGATCAGCCAGAGATGTGCTCTCGACTGAAGATGATGTAAGTACTTCAGAAGAGAAGTAGAACTAAAATTAAAGGTATATGCCGGGGCTCAGTAGGACATCGAAGGGCCCACTGATGACATAACTCAGACACTGGAAGTTGAACCCTCTAATGAACAACCACGAAGGGACTCGAACCCTCAATCTTCTGATCCGAAGTCAGACGCCTTATCCATTAGGCCACGCGGTCACCTTGTAATACTAACCCAAGATGTGCTCTCGACTGTAGATGATGTAAGTACTTCAGAGGAGAAGAAGAACTAAACTTATGGGTGACATGACCTGGTTCAGTAGGGCATCAAAGGGCCCACTGGTTATATAACTCAGAAACTGGAAGTTGATTCCTCTAATGAGCAACCACGAAGGGACTCGACCGCTCAATCTTCTGAGCCGAAGTCAGACGCCTTATCCATTAGGCTACGCGGTCACCTTGTAGGACTAGCGAGAGATGTGCTCTCGACTGAAGATGATGTAAGTACTTCAGAAGAGAAGTAGAACTAAAATTCAGTGTCACATGATCTGGCTCAGTAGGATATCAAAGGGCCCACTGGTGATATAACTCAGACACTGGAAGTTGAACCCTCCAATGAACAACCACGAAGGGACTCCAACCCTCAATCTTCTGATCCGAAGTCAGACGCCTTATCCATTAGGCCACGCGGTCACCTTCTAGGATCAGCCAGAGATGTGCTCTCGACTGAAGATGATGTAAGTACTTCAGAAGAGAAGTAGAACTAAAATTCAGGTCACATGATCTGGCTCAGTAGGATATCGAAGGGCCCACCGGTGATATAACTCAGACACTGGAAGTTGAACCCTCTAATGAACAACCACGAAGGGACTCGAACTCTCAATCTTCTGATCCGAAGTCAGACGCCTTATCCATTAGGCCACGCGGTCACCTTGTAGGATCAGCCAGAGATGTGCTCTCGACTGAAGATGATGTAAGTACTTCAGAAGAGAAGTAGAACTAAAATTCAGGTCACATGATCTGGCTCAGTAGGATATCGAAGGGCCCACTGGTGATATAACTCAGACACTGGAAGTGGAATCCTCTAATGAACAACCACGAAGGGACTCGAACCCTCAATCTTCTGATCCGAAGTCAGACGCCTTATCCATTAGGCCACGCGGTCAACTTGTCGGATCAGCCAGAGATGTGCTCTCGACTGAAGATGATGTAAGTACTTCAGAAGAGAAGTAGAACTAAAATTCAGTGTCACATGATCTGGCTCAGTAGGATATCGAAGGGCCCACTGGTGATATAACTCAGACACTGGAAGTGGAATCCTCTAATGAACAACCACGAAGGGACTCGAACCCTCAATCTTCTGATCCGAAGTCAGACGCCTTATCCATTAGGCCACGCGGTCACCTTGTAGGATCAGCCAGAGATGTGCTCTCGACTGAAGATGATGTAAGTACTTCAGAAGAGAAGTAGAACTAAAATGAAGTGTCACATGATCTGGCTCAGTAGGATATCGAAGGGCCCACCGGTGATATAACTCAAACACTGGAACTTGAACCCTCTAATGAACAACCACAAAGGGACTCGAACTCTCAATCTTCTGATCCGAAGTCAGACGCCTTATCCATTAGGCCACGCGGTCACCTTGTAGGATCAGCCAGAGATGTGCTCTCGACTGAAGATGATGTAAGTACTTCAGAAGAGACGTAGAACTAAAATGAAGTTTCACATGATCTGGCTCAGTAGGATATCGAAGGGCCCACTGGTGACATAACTCAGACACTGGAAGTTGAACCCTCTAATGAACAACCACGAAGGGACTCGAACCCTCAATCTTCTGATCCGAAGTCAGACGCCTTATCCATTAGGCCACGCGGTCACCTTGTAATACTAACCCAAGATGTGCTCTCGACTGTAGATGATGTAAGTACTTCAGAGGAGAAGAAGAACTAAACTTATGGGTGACATGACCTGGTTCAGTAGGGCATCAAAGGGCCCACTGGTTATATAACTCAGACACTGGAAGTTGATTCCTCTAATGAGCAACCACGAAAAGACTCCACCGCTCAATCTTCTGAGCCGAAGTCAGACGCCTTATCCATTAGGCCACGCGGTCACCTTGTAGGACTAGCGAGAGATGTGCTCTCGACTGCAAATGATGTAAGTACTTCAGAAGAGAAGTAGAACTAAAATTCAGTGTCACATGATCTGGCTCAGTAGGATATCGAAGGGCCCACTGGTGATATAACTCAGACACTGGAAGTTGAACCCTCTAATGAACAACCACGAAGGGACTCGAACCCTCAATCTTCTGATCCGAAGTCAGACGCCTTATCCATTAGGC
>NC_064553.1:13692952-13697952 GCF_023856365.1 Brienomyrus brachyistius
TGGTGATATAACTCAGACACTGGAAGTTGAATCCTCTAATGAACAACCACGAAGGGACTCGAACCCTCAATCTTCTGATCCGAAGTCAGACGCCTTATCCATTAGGCCACGCGGTCACCTTGTAGGATCAGCCAGAGATGTGCTCTCGACTGAAGATGATGTAAGTACTTCAGAAGAGAAGTAGAACTAAAATTCTATGTCACATGATCTGGCTCAGTAGGATATCGAAGGGCCCACTGGTGATATAACTCAGACACTGGAAGTTGAACCCTCTAATGAACAACCACGAAGGGACTCGAACCCTCAATCTTCTGATCCGAAGTCAGACGCCTTATCCATTAGGCCACGCGGTCACCTTGTAGGATGAGCCAGAGATGTGCTCTCGACTGAAGATGATGTAAGTACTTCAGAAGAGAAGTAGAACTAAAATTAAAGGTATATGCCGGGGCTCAGTAGGACATCGAAGGGTCCACTGGTGACATAACTCAGACACTGGAAGTTGAACCCTCTAATGAACAACCACGAAGGGACTCGAACCCTCAATTTTCTAATCCGAAGTCAGACGCCTTATCCATTAGGCCACGCGGTCACCTTGTAACACTAACCCAAGATGTGCTCTCGACTGTAGATGATGTAAGTACTTCAGAGGAGAAGAAGATCTAAACTTATGGGTGACATGACCTGGTTCAGTAGGGCATCAAAGGGCCCACTGGTTATATAACTCAGACACTGGAAGTTGATTCCTCTAATGAGCAACCACGAAGGGACTCGACCGCTCAATCTTCTGATACGAAGTCAGACACCTTATCCATTAGGCCACGCGGTCACCTTGTAGAACTAGCGAGAGATGTGCTCTCGACTACAAATGATGTAAGTACTTCAGAAGAGAAGTAGAACTAAAATTCAGTGTCACATGATCTAGCTCAGTAGGATATCGAAGGGCCCACTGGTGATATAACTCAAACACTTGAAGTGGAACCCTCTAATGAACAACCACGAAGGGACTCGAACCCTCAATCTTCTGATCCGAAGTCAGACGCCTTATCCATTAGGCCACGCGGTCACCTTGTAGGATCAGCCAGAGATGTGCTCTCGACTGAAGATGATGTAAGTACTTCAGAAGAGAAGTAGAACTAAAATTCTGTGTCACATGATCTGGCTCAGTAGGATATCGAAGGGCCCACTGGTGATATAACTCAGACACTGGAAGTTGAACCCTCTAATGAACAACCACGAAGGGACTCGAACCCTCAATTTTCTGATCCGAAGTCAGACGCCTTATCCATTAGGCCACGCGGTCACCTTGTAGGATGAGCCAGAGATGTGCTCTCGACTGAAGATGATGTAAGTACTTCAGAAGAGAAGTAGAACTAAAATTCAGTGTCACATGATCTGGCTCAGTAGGATATCGAAGGGCCCACTGGTGATATAACTCAGACACTGGAAGTTGAACCCTCTAATGAACAACCACGAAGGGACTCGAACCCTCAATCTTCTGATCCGAAGTCAGACGCCTTATCCATTAGGCCACGCGGTCACCTTGTAGGATCAGCCAGAGATGTGCTCTCGACTGAAGATGATGTAAGTACTTCAGAAGAGAAGTAGAACTAAAATTCAGTGTCACATGATCTGGCTCAGTAGGATATCGAAGGGCCCACTGGTGATATAACTCAGACACTGGAAGTTGAATCCTCTAATGAACAACCACGAAGGGACTCGAACCCTCAATTTTCTGATCAGAAGTCAGACGCCTTATCCATTAGGCCACGCGGTCACCTTGTAGGATGAGCCAGAGATGTGCTCTCGACTGAAGATGATGTAAGTACTTCAGAAGAGAAGTAGAACTAAAACTCAGTGTCACATGATCTGGCTCAGTAGGATATCGAAGGGCCCACTGGTGATATAACTCAGACACTGGAAGTTGAACCCTCTAATGAACAACCACGAAGGGACTCGAACCCTCAATCTTCTGATCCGAAGTCAGACGCCTTATCCATTAGGCCACGTGGTCACCTTGTAGGATCAGCCAGAGATGTGCTCTCGACTGAAGATGATGTAAGTACTTCAGAAGAGAAGTAGAACTAAAATTCAGTGTCACATGATCTGGCTCAGTAGGATATCGAAGGGCCCACTGGTGATATAACTCAGACACTGGAAGTGGAATCCTCTAATGAACAACCATGAAGGGACTCGAACCCTCAATCTTCTGATCCGAAGTCAGACGCCTTATCCATTAGGCCACGCGGTCACCTTATAGGATGAGCCAGAGATGTGTTCTCGACTGAAGATGATGTAAGTACTTCAGAAGAGAAGTAGAACTAAAATTCAGTGTCACATGATCTGGCTCAGTAGGATATCAAAGGGCCCACTGGTGATATAACTCAGACACTGGAAGTTGAATCCTCTAATGAACAACCATGAAGGGACTCGAACCCTCAATCTTCTGATCCGAAGTCAGACGCCTTATCCATTAGGCCACGAGGTCACTTTGTTGGATCAGCCAGAGATGTGCTCTCGACTGAAGATGATGTAAGTACTTCAGAAGAGAAGTAGAACTAAAATTCTATGTCACATGATCTGGCTCAGTAGGATATCGAAGGGCCCACTGGTGATATAACTCAGACACTGGAAGTTGAACCCTCTAATGAACAACCACGAAGGGACTCGAACCCTCAATCTTCTGATCCGAAGTCAGACGCCTTATCCATTAGGCCACGCGGTCACCTTGTAGGATCAGCCAGAGATGTGCTCTCGACTGAAGATGATGTAAGTACTTCAGAAGAGAAGTAGAACTAAAATTAAAGGTATATGCCAGGGCTCAGTAGGACATCGAAGGGTCCACTGGTGACATAACTCAGACACTGGAAGTTGAACCCTCTAATGAACAACCACGAAGGGACTCGAACCCTCAATTTTCGGATCCGAAGTCAGACACCTTATCCATTAGGCCACGTGGTCACCTTGTAACACTAACCCAAGATGTGCTCTCGACTGTAGATGATGTAAGTACTTCAGAGGAGAAGAAGAACTAAACTTATGGGTGACATGACCTGGTTCAGTAGGGCATCAAAGGGCCCACTGGTTATATAACTCAGACACTGGAAGTTGATTCCTCTAATGAGCAACCACGAAGGGACTTGACCGCTCAATCTTCTGATACGAAGTCAGACACCTTATCCATTAGGCCACGCGGTCACCTTGTAGAACTAGCGAGAGATGTGCTCTCGACTGCAAATGATGTAAGTACTTCAGAAGAGAAGTAGAACTAAAATTCAGTGTCACATGATCTAGCTCAGTAGGATATCGAAGGGCCCACTGGTGATATAACTCAGACACTTGAAGTGGAACCTTCTAATGAACAACCACGAAGGGACTCGAACCCTCAATCTTCTGATCCGAAGTCAGACGCCTTATCCATTAGGCCACGCGGTCACCTTGTAGGATCAGCCAGAGATGTGCTCTCGACTGAAGATGATGTAAGTACTTCAGAAGAGAAGTAGAACTAAAATTCTGTGTCACATGATCTGGCTCAGTAGGATATCGAAGGGCCCACTGGTGATATAACTCAGACACTGGAAGTTGAACCCTCTAATGAACAACCACGAAGGGACTCGAACCCTCAATTTTCTGATCCGAAGTCAAACGCCTTATCCATTAGGCCACGCGGTCACCTTGTAGGATGAGCCAGAGATGTGCTCTCGACTGAAGATGATGTAAGTACTTCAGAAGAGAAGTAGAACTAAAATTCAGTGTCACATGATCTGGCTAAGTAGGATATAGAAGGGCCCACTGGTGATATAACTCAGACACTGGAAGTTGAACCCTCTAATGAACAACCACGAAGGGACTCGAACCCTCAATCTTCTGATCCGAAGTCAGACGCCTTATCCATTAGGCCACGCGGTCACCTTGTAGGATCAGCCAGAGATGTGCTCTCGACTGAAGATGATGTAAGTACTTCAGAAGAGAAGTAGAACTAAAATTCAGTGTCACATGATCTGGCTCAGTAGGATATCGAAGGGCCCACTGGTGATATAACTCAGACACTGGAAGTTGAATCCTCTAATGAACAACCACGAAGGGACTCGAACCCTCAATTTTCTGATCCGAAGTCAGACGCCTTATCCATTAGGCCACGCGGTCACCTTGTAGGATCAGCCAGAGATGTGCTCTCGACTGAAGATGATGTAAGTACTTCAGAAGAGAAGTAGAACTAAAACTCAGTGTCACATGATCTGGCTCAGTAGGATATCCAAGGGCCCACTGGTGATATAACTCAGACACTGGAAGTTGAACCCTCTAATGAACAACCACAAAGGGACTCGAACCCTCAATCTTCTGATCCGAAGTCAGACGCCTTATCCATTTGGCCACGCGGTCACCTTGTAGGATCAGCCAGAGATGTGCTCTCGACTGAAGATGATGTAAGTACTTCAGAAGAGAAGTAGAACTAAAATTCAGTGTCACATGATCTGGCTCAGTAGGATATCGAAGGGCCCACTGGTGATATAACTCAGACACTGGAAGTGGAATCCTCTAATGAACAACCATGAAGGGACTCGAACCCTCAATCTTCTGATCCGAAGTCAGACGCCTTATCCATTAGGCCACGCGGTCACCTTATAGGATGAGCCAGAGATGTGTTCTCGACTGAAGATGATGTAAGTACTTCAGAAGAGAAGTAGAACTAAAATTCAGTGTCACATGATCTGGCTCAGTAGGATATCAAAGGGCCCACTGGTGATATAACTCAGACACTGGAAGTTGAATCCTCTAATGAACAACCATGAAGGGACTCGAACCCTCAATCTTCTGATCCGAAGTCAGACGCCTTATCCATTAGGCCACGAGGTCACTTTGTTGGATCAGCCAGAGATGTGCTCTCGACTGAAGATGATGTAAGTACTTCAGAAGAGAAGTAGAACTAAAATTCTATGTCACATGATCTGGCTCAGTAGGATATCGAAGGGCCCACTGGTGATATAACTCAGACACTGGAA
>NC_064553.1:18215452-18300452 GCF_023856365.1 Brienomyrus brachyistius
TAAGGATCATGTTGCAAATTTTGCTCAAGTACACTACACGGTGCTGGTCTGCCAGGGGTCACGTTTGGCTGATTTGAGGGACTAGTGAATGAGTGCAAGGTGCCCCTGGCTTGCATGTAAAAATCAAGGGGAACCAGAAATGGAGGACTGGGTAGATTGACTGGTTCTAAACACTTAGAAAATGTTGCAATCTAATGAGAGCATGTAGGCTTGTACTTGGGGCACTGCCAGGGACCATGACTGAGCCAGTGATGGGTAGATGTGGTTTAGATGGTGAGAAGGTCGAGGTAAACAGCATGGAGCCTCGATGGTGTAAGATAATGATCGCGTCTGTTTCTTCAGCGTTGCTGACCGACAAGAATTGCAGATGTAAACTGAGAGGAAATTGTGAGACCCTGGAGATTTCATTAATACAGTCCTGCTCAACAGTCATTCATCGTTGTTTTGTCCTTTTGCTGAACACAGGTGATAGATTGATTAATTCATAGGAACATGATTTATGAGACCAACTTAACTTCTGGGCAAGACATTGCCTCTCCTCAACTGGCCCCAGCCTTCTGGGAGCCTTGGTGTACGTGTGTGTATGTTTAGGGTGAGATAGAATTTAGTGCCACCGGATGTTGTTCAGTCGTATCATCAGAAGGCTTGAACACAGAGACAGAGAGAAGCGAAGGAAAGGTCAGGATGTTTTAGAAAAAGCACAGTGACTGGGTGCTACCGGATGGTGATGTCAGCGGTGAGAGCTGCCACGCCGCCTGTGGAAGGTGAGAGGAAGTGGCTTTGCTCTCTGGGGCGTCGTTGTTTAGGCTCTCGGCACACGGAGCATGCTCACATCTGCCCAGGGTCCATCGGAGGATTAGTCACACCATTACCTCACCGGGTAGTCTGCACTGGCTGTCCTCACTCTCTCGGCACAGCATCCTGATTAATCCCATTGTTTTCATCTCGCCATTGCGTGACTGCTTGAAAGAGGCATTAAAATATCTGTTTATTACGTCAGATTTTTTTACATTTTTTTGGTTCCCACCCTTTTTCACCTGAGAGTTGTCTGGAAAGTTCCATCGATTTAGATATCATCGCCTGTTGCTGTAAGGGCGTTGTGATTAACTCTCATGGCGGATTCGAGTTTGCACAACTTCTGAATGAAGGCTCCAGACTTGCTGCACAAATGATCTGGCCCTTGCAGAAAAATATGAAATATGCTGGTGTCAATAGATTTGTGGGCTATTTGCTCATTATTCCAGGGTCTGAGGTAGTGCTCAATTCTGATTCTTTCAGCATCAAAATTGAATTCAATCAGCAAGGAACAAGGACAGGTGACTCTCTATACCAAAGGGACCTAGAGCTGTCAGTCTGGGCCAGAAGAGCCCATTAAGTGGACAGCCTGAAGTCTTTCATATCTTGTGCAATTTGCTGTTCGTAAGGCTGTCAGTTTAAATCTCAAGGCCGACAGAGTGATGTCATCGTTGGGCCCTCGAGCAAGACCCTTAATCCCCAGTTGCTCCAGAGACTCTCTGACCCTGATTTCTCAAAAATGTGCACCGCTTTACATAAAAGTGTCTGCTGATAAATGTAATGAATGAAGAGTTACAGTCTAGAATGCACCATCTCCGGCACCCTTAGCTGCAGGGGGCCTTAACTGAGGGCCTGGGTGAGTTTTGTTGAAGATCAGCTCAGTAACGTCGGCCTCTCCCCCTGCTGGATGTGCAGGCTCAGGCCCATCCCAGCATCCCACCCCCCCCAACCTTCCCTTCACCGTCATTCCCACTCCCTGCCATCAGGGCATCGTTATACCCCGGCATCCCTGGAATTGTTTGTCTTGGAGAGTTTTGTTATAGCTGTGCTGCTGTCTTAATTACAGGAATGCTGATGGAGATATAGAGTGCACATTGCTTGCACATTCCTGCTCACCAACTGGCCAAACTCCACCTGTTAACCCCTGACAGAGTTGCTTCAGGGACTCGGGGGTGGGGGGGAGTCGAGATGGAGGCATGCGAAGCTGCCATGCCTCAGTGCATGCTCTAGCAACTGAAGTGTCATCATGACAGAATCGCAGGCGCCCAGCTGGATCGCTGGAAAGTCCGGTAGTATGTTATCTCTGGAGTTCTTTCGAAATCGGCGAAACGACTGGATGCCCAAATTCATGGTCCTGGGTGTGACAAATGCTGTATGTCACTGGTGAGCGGCGAGTTCAGAAGATTGTGGATGGTGTAGTAGCTTGACAGGCTGTGTACGCACGCCTGTGGTTTGTGTCCTAGTGATGTGTATCTGTGTGACACATCCCACCTAGGTGCGTCACCACGTCGGCCTCGGTTTCTGCGTCTATTAAGACGCGAGTCAACTTCTCCCCCACCTACAAGTCATACCTGGTCCTTCTTGCCACACGATATGCTGAAGATGGGAGAGACAAAGAGAGTGTGAGTGGGTAAGAGAGAGAGAGAGAGAGGCCATTTTTGTGGTCAACATTATGGAAATGTCACAGTGTCTGTTTTCAAGTGTTTGTGGTCAGGCTTCTGCCAGGCTTCATGTTCTGTGACATGTTAGACATTAAAAAAATGTCGTTGCCTGGCAGTAGATTTCGGAGTTATTTACTCGGTAACAATGTTTTAGTCATTTATAAGATCCTCATGGGAGTCATTTTCGAAGGCCGAATAATGTCCTCTAGCAGCATTATAAGTCTGACCCGAGTTTCCTTCCTTCTCTCCTAGCATAAAATCCGCGAGTTTGATCTTAGTAAATGTTTGCTCTTTTTTTGCAGCTCTATTATTCTGTGTCTGATTGTGTTTAGGAATGAGTTCCACAAATATGCCCCAAAAGATGACTGTGGTCAGGATACAATGCAGGCGGGTATAGTCCCACCCAAACCTTCATTTAAACATCGCATGGCCCACAAGCTTTGTTCCAAACATCCTGTATTTGTTAGGTGTGTCTGTCCACTATCGATCTAAAAACAGTGCAGTTCACTGAACTAAATGGTCCTTTATTTATAAGTAGCCCAGAAGTAAAAACACAACATGCTGTGCAAAAAACAATAAATAAATAATGAAAAAATGAAAACAACTAAAACACACAAAAAGGAAAAATATAAAGCAAAACAAACAAAACAAAACACTGAGAAAACACATTTGTTTTATGTTTTATTGATGTTTCTGCACGTCTTCAGTGTTTTCTGTTCTCATTGTATTTTTTTTTGCCTTAAATGTTTTTGCTCTCCTGCGATGGGCTGCCCCCCCATCCTGGGTTGTTCCCTGCCTTGTGCCCTGCGATGGGCTGCCCCCCCCCCCCCATCCTGGGTTGTTCCCTGCCTTGTGCCCATAGCTTCGGGGATAGGCTCCTAACCCCCCAGTAGGATAAGCCGTTTGGAAACTGGATGAATGGATGTTTTTGCATTTTGTGATTCTTTTTTTGTTTCGCTTTTTCTTAATGTGCTCTCTTTTGCACTTCAGGACCAGGCATGTGGGGTGTTGACCTGCGTTTTTCGTACCATACTATTTAAAGATTGTGTGTTAAGTTGTTAATGAGGAGGGCAGAATTCGTGCTGCTAATCCACCTACTGCCCATCACAGGACCATGATCCGGGCCTCTTCGATGCATCCGGGACAGACAGTCCTTTCAGCTGAGTGCCTTTGATAGATGAGTCATATCCTTAATGTTCGGATTCCTGCGCAAATCGGTAATTGCTGCTCCACACAAGTGCCTGAGAGTTTTATGTGTTTGTATTTCGAAGACCAATTTCATCGAGAGCCCTTGTGTCCACCAGCAGATTTCATCCTGTCTGAGTGACTTGTTTTTTTTTTTTGGGGGGGGGGGGGGGTGAGGGTCGGGGTGCTCGTCACATTGAGGATAGAATGGCGAATGCCGTGCTTCGGCAATACTCCTGAATGAGATCCCCACTTATCCCCGGCTGTGGAGAACTCCGCAAGGATCTCCCGGATCGTTTCTGGCCCAGCGGCTGATCCTGGTTGCTTTTCTTTATTGTAAAATCCTAGCGATCTTGCATAACGGGAAGTGTGCTGTGTTAACGAAGCCTTTGGGGTCGCTTACCATTTTCAGAGGTAGGATTGTTACGATCCTGGGGCCAGACTTGCTATTATTACAAGGCCTGTCCTTCATCAGGAATGGAGAGGGTCTGAAGCCTGAGCCCTTTACTTCAGCAGAGGAGCCAGAAACATCCAAACTGTTTCATAACAGTTCTCGTCGAAGCGTGTTGAATCTGGCTATTGTGCTTTATTAGTGATTCTGGCACTAACCAATCGTTAACCATCATTTCAAGGAGTCACGCCTTGTCTTGTGTTTCCTTCGACATCATCTGGGATTGCAGACTTCCTGAACTTTTTTCTGACTTTTTTAGTTTTCTTTTTGTTTTTCTTTTTGCTTTTTTAATGCATTGGGTAGTCGGAGGATACCATATAACAGAACAAGCCTTTGATATTCCAGTTGCCCACTGCGGCCCTTTCAAATCTGTCCTCCTAATCATCCCCTTTATCTATTTTTTGAATTCTCTCCTGCCCCTTCACCACCTTAGCTACTGTGTGGTGAGCGTACGGGTGCAGAATGGCTACCATCACATCGCCAGGTGGGTGCTGCATAGTGCTGGTGGCTCCAAATTGGTTCTGTAAAGCATATCTTGAAAAGTGCTATATAGATGTAACATTCATTCATCCATACAATGTCTGTAGTTGATTTTCTCTCCTCCTGAGCTGATGATGGGAGGAAGGTATGGAAAAGCTGTTGCTGTCTGTAATGGCAGATGAGCATCTCTCCATGAGGGTGACGTCCTTGCGAGTGCCGTTAGACCAGGGAGATTCCTTATCAAGTGGCAGGGGTCATGTGACCCTGGGGAAGGCATCCCGCTTCCTGTCATAGTTCGGGGGCCTGCAGTCATGGGCTTTTGTGAATCACATGCCGGATTGCTATTGCTGGTGGAGATGAAGTTCCCTGACACCTCTCTGGGGAGTGATACTGCTGATCACAGCTGCTGTATTCAAAGTGACTGAACCCGCTTTGTGTCACGGTGCAGCCAGAGGGAGGGTGTGTCTGTCTGTCTGTCTGGGTCTCTGTCTGTCTGTGTTTTTGTGTGTGTGTGTGTCTCTGTCTGGATTTGTGTCTCTGTGTGTGCTTATGCTTGAGTGTGTGTGTGCATGTGTGTGTCTGTAATTGTATGTGTGTGATTGTGTGTAATTGCGTGTATGTGTATGATTGTGTGTAATTGTGTGTGTGTGTACGATTGTGTATGTGTGTGTATAATTGTGTGTGTGTGTGTGTGCATGTGTGTGTCTGTAATTGTGTGTATGTGTGATTGTGTGTAATTGCTTGTGTGTGTGATTGTGTGTGTGTGTATGCATGTGTCTGAGATTGTGTGTATGTGTCTGTAATTGTGTGTATGCGTGATTGTGTGTAATTGCTTGTGTGTGTGATTGTGTGTGTGTATGCATGTGTCTGAGATTGTGTGTATGTGTCTGTGTGTCTGTAATTGTGTGTATGTGTGATTGTGTGTAATTGCTTGTGTGTGTGATTGTGTGTATGCATGCATGTGTCTGAGATTGTGTGTGTCCAGCTTGGTGATTGTGTGTATGTGTATGATTGCGTTTGTGTGTGTATGTGCATGTGTCTGTCTGTGATTGTCTGTATTTGTCGATGTTGTATTTTGTGTGATTGTGTATATGTGTGTGTGTATATATGCATGACTGTGTGTACGTGTCTGTGTGTGATTATGTGTGCGTGATTGTGTGTGCGTGTGTGTGTGTGAGATTATGTGTGTATATATGTGTGTGCATGCCTACGCCATGCAGCCTGTTTCCTCACACTTGCTGTCCACTCCTCCATTTGCTAGGGTGCCACCAAGCTTATGTCAGGCCTGAGGCGCTGGTCTGATGTTCCCACCCACGGCCCACTCCGGTCCATCAGCAGCACCCAAAGCGGTTCTTTTGGGTCCTTCTGAAGCGGGCTGGCCCATACCTGCCTTTCTTGGAGGAAACAGAGCTGTATGGATAGGGCTGGGTATTGTTGCCTGTCTGTCCTTTCAAACAGATTCATATCAATATTAATCACACACTGAGTACATGAAGTGCATTGCACTTGGATATGGAATTACCCAGCTTATGTTGTGTTCCATTGCCCTGGAATGAGCCTTCTCACAGAACAGTAAGAGACCACAGAATGTGTCATTTTACAGATAGGGCTACATTATACAAAGTAATGCTACATATGCTGTAATATCTACATGTAACGCTGTTTAGTGACGGAGATTGTGGACTATAATGGACTTTTCTAAGGACATCCAACCTGATCTCCCTGTAGATTTAAGGCACCCTCTCTCTCTTCCTCTCTCTCTCCCTCTCTGAGGATGTCCAGCTTGGTCTTCCTGTAGATTTAAGACCCCCTGCCTCTCTCCCTCTCTGAGGATGTGCGGCTTGGTCTTCCTGTAGATTTAAGACCCCCTGCCTCTCTCCCTCTCTGAGGATGTGCGGCTTGGTCTTCCTGTAGATTTAAGACCCCCTGCCTCTCTCCCTCTCTGAGGATGTGCGGCTTGGTCTTCCTGTAGATTTAAGACCCCCTCCCTCTCTCCCTCTCTGAGGATGTGCGGCTTGGTCTCCCTGTAGATTTAAGGCACCCTCCCTCTCTCCATCTCTGAGGATGTCCAGCTTGGTCTTCCTGTAGATTTAAGACCCCCTCCCTCTCTCCCTCTCTGAGGATGTGCGGCTTGGTCTCCCTGTAGATTTAAGGCACCCTCCCCCTCTCCATCTCTGAGGATATCCAGCTTGGTCTTCATGTAGATTTAAGACACCCAACCTCTCTCCCTCCCTGAGGATGTGCAGCTTGGTCTCCCTGTAGATTTAAGACACCCTGCCTCTCTCCCTCCCTGAGGATGTGCAGCTTGGTCTCCCTGTAGATTTAAGGCACCCTCCCTCTCTCCCTCTCTGAGGATATCCAGCTTGGTCTTCATGTAGATTTAAGACACCCAACCTCTCTCCCTCCCTGAGGATGTGCAGCATGGTCTTCCTGTAGATTTAAGACACCCTCCCTCTCTCCCTCTCTGAGGATGTGCAGCATGGTCTTCCTGTAGATTTAAGACACCCTCCCTCTCTCCCTCTCTGAGGATGTGCAGCATGGTCTTCCTGTAGATTTAAGACCCCCTCCCTCTCTCCCTCTCTGAGGATGTCCAGCTTGGTCTTCCTGTAGATTTAAGACACCCTGCCTCTCTCCCTCCCTGAGGATGTGCAGCTTGGTCTTCCTGTAGATTTAAGGCACCCTCCCTCTCTCCCTCCCTGAGGATGTGCAGCTTGGTCTCCCTGTAGATTTAAGACACCCTCCCTCTCTCCCTCCCTGAGGATGTGCAGCTTGGTCTTCCTGTATATTTAAGACACCCTCCCTCTCTCCCTCCCTGAGGATGTCCAGCTTGGTCTTCCTGTAGATTTAAGACACCCTGCCTCTCTCCCTCCCTGACGATGTCCTGCTTGGTCTCCCTGTAGATTTGAGACACCCTGCCTGTCTCTCTCCCTGATGATGTACAGCTTTGTCTTCCTGTAGATTTAAGATACCATCCCTCTCTCCCTCTCTTGCAGATATCCTTGAGTCCTTGATCTCCTTCTCCATTGGCTTCACCGGCTCCCTGTTCGACAGATCGCTGGCTGATGTGCAACCCCTCATCTCCCAGCTCTTTGGCAACCTCTCCCTCTATGTCCTGGGTGGCAATGTCACAGTGGACTCTGCCGTGCAGCATTTCTATGACAACCTCTTCCCCTTTGTTTACCTTCGGATGTTGACTCAGGGTCCCGAATTACCGGAGGGGGAGTGGACCCAGTGTTTGAGAGCCACAAGGAGGATGGTGGAGCCATTCGGGCCGTACCCGGAGGAGCTGGTCAAAGAACTGTCGGGCTCGCTTCTGGCAGGCCGGGCTATGAAGCGGGCTATGGCCGAGGGAGCTGAGGTTCTGACCACCACAGAGAAAATGCTGCTGTCTCGGGACTGTGAACGCGCGCTATTGCGCATGATGTACTGCCCTCACTGCCGCGGCCTCACACTCATCCAGCCCTGCGAGGGCTACTGCCTCAATGTGCTGCGCGGCTGCCTAGCTGACGTCTCGGAGTTAGACGACCCCTGGAGGCGATACCTGACCGTGCTGAAAGTGCTCAGCGGTGCCATGGCTGGAGACCACGACCTCGAACTTGCACTTCTGGGTGTCCGCAAGCAAATCAGGGAGGCCATCTTGCACGCCAATCTGCACGCTTCCAACATCTCTGCCGCAGTGAGTGCTTAGGCAGGCCCTGGCTGTCAACATGGATTACTGCCCTCTACTAGCCAGCTGTACTGCTGCCCCAGCTGTGCATCCCTGAACACATAATTTACTTCCATTAATTTCATTTGTAAATATATTAACATTTTATGTGCAAAATACTTGTAAGATTATGTTCTCATCTTTAGAAATAATAATTATTATATCTAATTGTTTTATTACTTTAAGTAGATGGTACTTTCAGATTGCTTAAGGTTTTCATATTTATGCTTAGGGGTGTGACCACAGATATGAATGCTTATCATTTTTGGGATTAGGGTCTCTCTTACAGAAGAACTGATTGGAGATTTCCCATAAAGATTTGAATATGTGGACTGTGTGTGCATGTGTGTGGTTGTGTGAGTATGTTTTGTGTGTATGTGTGTCTTTCTTATTGGCCTGCTCTCTCCGTATTTTGGTGTCCTCCTGTAACCTCCCCAGTCCAAAAATGTGTGTTTAGCTGTTTTTTTGATTAGTGTCTTATAGTGAACTGGCATTGTGCCTGTCCAGGGTCTCCCCTGCCTTGTTCTGGATACAAATATAGGTTTCTGCAGGCTGGAGTAGTGGGCATGTTGTCATGTTAGAGGGTATGTCAAAAGGTTTGTGGGCATGTCAGAAGGTTTGTGAGCATGCCGACAGGTTTGTTGGCATGTCGAAGGGTTTGTGGGTGTGTCAAAAGGTTAGTGGGCGTGATAAAAGGTTAGTGGGCGTGTCAGAAGGTTTGTGGGCGTGTTAAAAGGTTAGTGGGAGTGTCAGAAGGTTTGTGAGCATGTTAAAAGGTTAGTGGGCATGTCAGAAGGTTTGTGGGTGTGTTAAAAGGACAGTGGGCATGTCAGAAGGTTTGTGGGCGTGTTAAAAGGTTAGTGGGCGTGTCAGAAGGTTTGTGGGCGTGTTAAAAGGTTAGTGGGCATGGCCAAAGGTTTCTGGACCTGTTAAAAGGTGGGTGTGTCAACAGGAATAAAGTGTGGTGTCATTTCCTTTGTACTTGATGTTTGATGGTGAGTGTAACCAAGCATAGGAAATGTCATGCCTATATGAGCAAATATAAATGGCATGTAATTGTAGAAGTCTATTAATCATGGTCATTAGCTGACCTATATATCTGGTGAATGTCTGATCTCTTTGTGATATAACATTTATTGATGGCATTTTTGGGCAATAGAAATGACCACTGGACACATCCACCGTTCGATACACCTACCCTTAGACATGCCTACCTTAGCCCCGCCCACCTTAGACACGCCCACCGTTCGATACCCACACTGCTCTATTTCGTAGAAGCTCATGTCTCCTTGGATAAGCAGTGGAATGGTTAAAGGATGTTATTATTTTATCAGTGGCCAGGTAGCATGTTAGAGCACAAGGCTGGGGGGCGGGGGTGTAATTATGAGCTCAGGCATCAGCAGAGCCTGTGGAAGTGTCCTTTATCTTTTATTATATTGAAATCATCTTCCTACTTATGGGTGTGACGTATATGTGTCTGTGTGTGCGTGTAGAATTAACACTGTGTGTGGATCATGTAAGATGGGATGGGTGGCTCATGGAGGGCATGCGCTGATGTGTGGGGTCATGCACTGTTCAGTGCATGTCAATGCGTAGGTTAGAAGCTCATCTAGCCTGGCCTGGACACTCAGCATTTAAGCAGCACTGTGGTATCTCCAAGAATGCCCAATTAGGCAGGCCTGACATCCAAGCATCCGCAATGACTTGAAGTTAGAAGCCTTTGATTGGTTGATTATTTGGGACCCCCCCTCCTTGACTTCTCAAGGCAAAATCAAACCTTACCTGAAGGTAGGAGGCACTGTTGGTATCCACTAGTACAGTATTTATCAAGCCAAACACTTCATCAGGTACCCCAAGAAAGTTCAGCGAGCTGGGAGGGAGCAAAAATATGGACTGTCTGGCAGTCCACAAAGACTGGGTTGAAAAACACTGCACTAATATTTCTGCTAAACACCTCTGTGAATAATTACCTTAAAGAAATTACAATTTTTTGATGGGTATTTAAGGGAATTAAGGGAGGCTGCAGAGATTCTGGTGAGCAGTTTGCTTTGCTTTCAGGCCCTTCCTCTGCATTTGGTCTGACTAAGGAGGGGGTCCCAGCAAACTGAGGGGGTTAGGGTGACAAGGTGAGGTGCGAGCGCTGTTTCCGATGGCCCCACCCCTCCTACACACCGTGGCCCCTGCCAGCCCCTGAGTGGAGGGCTGGACTTTTAAAAAGTGTGCAGTCAAGTGGATGCGTGTGAAACTGTGAAGCTGGCAGGCTGGCTTCCACGGTCATGGTGGGGGGGTTACGTTTTAACACATTCCCGTTTATGTTGAAGGAGTGTGAGTCTGCTTAGGGGGTGGAGGGGGGTGTTGGCTGGGGTTTCTGCACCCCCACCCCCTGTAAAAAAGGTATTATTTTACACCCTGCCATTGCTGGTCTGTGTTTGGGGAATGCCGATCCTGAAGATCAAGTGTTGTTCACATGGCATTTACGCATGGTTGGGATGGCTGAGGCTCGCTTTACCACTCACTGCAGTTGCATTTTCACTCAGGGAGGAGGGCTTTGGTTGGGGGGGGGGGGGTCTGTGTCCTTGGATCAGTTGGCTCACTTCAGTTTTTTCACTGTAATCCACACTGAGACCAGGGGTTCATAGAGGCGTCCTGATAGTGTCGTCCCATTTTCCCGTCCAAGATATCTCTACTACCCTTAAATTCTACTGATTGGGGATCAGTTCATGGTAAACATATCCATCTCTGCCGTGCCCTCGACTGGGCACTGCTAATTCCACACGTGACAGTATATCAGTTGCAATGGAAAGTACGGGATACCCCAAATGAAAAGACTGCTACAAAAACTTCTCCCTCAATAAATTGCAAATATTTATTTTGCAGGCTGTAATTAATTACTGGCCACTGTATGAAATTTACTAATAGCATTATACTGTGCTGTGTCTCTTGAAGTGACACACAGTAGCTTTTCCGAAAAAGTTTAATTTTAGCCGCATGCAGACACAGACAGGGTGAGAATCTGCGCCTGTCGTCGGAGGGAGTATGTCAGGAGCGCTGATGTTGGGGCAGAGGGAATGCCAGTGTGCCCCCCATCGTACTAGCTTGCCTAACGTGATGCCCACCCCCGACAAACGACTACAGCCATTCTCATGGCTACCAAGATGGCCTGTTTCCTTATGACCACCCTGCTAGAAACAAATTTGTCTAATAGATGGACTAACATTTTAGCCCCCCCCCTCCACCCCGTTCACTTCCATTCCACTCTAGAACTTCTCAATTTTGTATTATTTGCTTTTGTTTTTATCAGCCTCTTTCACATATTCTTTAACAAACCATAGATACCCTTTTGGAGGTCAACACTACCGTCGAACTTTGGAATCATATGTTACTGATTTAAAACACAGCAAACATTTGGAGATGAAAAAACGCCGCATCCATAAACATTTAATTTAGTCACATTTAGGTCGAATGACTATTTATAATGAGTTACGAGAGGAAGGGTGTCTCTTTAATTACAACTGACATCATTTGGAGGGAAACGGGAATCAGAACTCCATGAGTCAGTCGTCTGTCCCCAAAGGGAAACCGGCGCCCACATGTGAGAGAGGTCATGGAGGGGGGGGTGCTGTAAATCAGCGGGGGCTGGCAGGGAGGCTCTATGGGAAATCAGAATGAGGAGCCATCATTCAGTAACAGCACGGGAAAGGTCCAAACCGCGCTACTGGCGTGCAAACCGGACAGGGATGGAGTCAGGCGGGTCGGTGCCGAGACGAGGACCTTGCAGCTCCTGTGTCCATCCTTTTCATGCCTTGCAATGAAGGATTATGGGTAAGCATGTAGTGTCGCCATCTAGCACATCCAGTGTATTCCCTGAATGTCCTCAGTACGGACCACAAGTGGACGTCTGTGTTTTCAAAAATCTGCCCCCCTCCCCCTCCCACCAATGACAGGGGACTCATAGACTCCTCTTGCCCTTAAGGCGAAGCTGATTTTAGCCATTGTTTTCTGCACGTTTGTCAGGCTACGTGAAGTTTTATAAGAACTGGGTAAGATTGTGTGGCATTCTGTGCAAGCTTTGTGAAGGTTGTTTGTACGTTTTGCGTGCAGAGTTGCTTGAGAGCTGTAATTAGAGGGTGTGGGAGTTTAAGAGCTGAGTGTGTATGCAGAGTGAAAGAGAATGTGAGGTTGTGTATTGTTCTGAGAGGTTATGGGATAGTTTGCCTGTGTGAGAGTATGCAAAGTTAGTCACTCTTCACTGTTGGGCTGGTTATGGCTGTGCCCCTATGTACTCTTCATTCAGGCCCTCAGGGCAGTTGTGCAGAGAAGAAACCTTTATGTATATACAGTGTTCAGCCCTGCTGGACCTCATTCCCACAATGCATTGCAGTACAGGGGGGTAAAAAAGCTATGAGAAAGACCCTGATCTTCAGTGGTGAATGCTTGCACAAATAAACCCCTCAGTGGACCACCCTTGGCGGCTGTAAGCTGATCTTCCAGAGCAACAGGGTAGCATGGACACCAACAATCATCTGACTGTCCTCCACCCTCCCCTGGCCCTCGCAGGAAGACGGTCATACATACTTGCTCATCAGAAAAAGACACACAGGCCATAGTCACGGCAAATGGATGCACAGGCCATCTACGTTGATGCCTTTAGCAGGGGAGAGTTCAACAATTAATCCCTGATTTATTAGTAGGGTGATGTGTAGGTAGGTGGGGCTTATCTTTGCTCCCAGTATGTTGAGTGGAGCTGGTCTTTGCAGAAAGCCAACTGAATTTCCGTTGTTTGCACCAGGACTCATGCTGTGTTTGTTGCTTTCTTTTGCCTCAGTGTTAATCAAAATAGTATATTTTTGTAAGTGTGGGAAACCCAGTGCTCTTCAGTGACTTCAGCAAGGTTTTAATTTGGACACTTAAAGGGCCGGCACTGTTTTTTTCCGCCTCCTTTGTGTTCAGTAACTACAAGGTTACCGTAGAATCTAACATTGTATTAGGTGACTTAATAACGCCGTGGCAGGTTCCAGCATGGGCAGCGTTTCGCTCCAATTCTGACCCCCTCACCTCCTGCTCCCTCGAACTCCCCAGGACTCCCGCCGGTGCGTCTGGGTGTTTGAAGAATTCCAGCCCAATAATAGCTCAGTTATTAATACCACTTGAACAGTGCTGCTCTCTGGCGCCCTCATCTGGCACCCATAGCACCTCAGCGTGGCCCTCAATGCATTCTACCTGGAGGAGGGGCAATCCCCTCACTCTCCCCTGGGCTCAGCTTGAGTGTCTCTCGAGTGCTCTGTAAGTTCCCTTTCTTGACTTTGGGTCCTGCCAATAATGGCACTCAACTTTTTAGTAAGGAATTTAGCCACCAGAGCACATTTTCCATTGGAGATCCTGTCAGTAGGTCCATTCTTAGCTAAAGGAATGATGACACGTTTTACCGGGATTCTGATTGGCTGTGTCTGGAGAAGGAGAGCACTTCGGCAGTTCTTAATTAGCTTTCATTTTTCTGCATCCTCTACTCTTCTGCTCCCCAGGAATTCTCGGTCCCCTTCCCCCCCCCCCCTCTCTGTCTTTCCCTAAATGCTAAATGAGGCACATATTCAGATATTAGCGAGTACTAATGTCTGCTCTAACATGATCCCAACCTTCCAGCTGATTTGCTGCCTTGTGGGTTTTGTCACTTGGCAGAATTTATTAATATTCTCCCAGAGGCCTAAAGCATCGTAATGTCATTGCATGTCTTCCTCACATAACTCAGTTGCCACTTTAACAGAATTGACACGTTGACCCCAACAGGAATGTATATTTCATAAAAATGCACGATGACATTACAGAACTGAATCTAAAGCCTCAGTAAGCTTTCCTTAGGGAATTGCATTCAAACCTTTTTTTATTTGAAATACCTCATTTTGTAGTAATCTGACTGCTGTTCTGATCAAAGGGAAAGAGGGTATCATTAGCATATGACTCCCTGGTTTGCTGGACAGTAATGGTGTAATGGTTCAGAAATCAAGACTGAAACGGTGATACAAATATTCACGATCTTGTGTTACGGATCTGGGAATTTGAAACATGATCCCCCCCCCTCCCCCCCCCAACCCCAAACCCCCTACCGCAGGTGCAGCCTGTTCAGCTCTCATTACTTTATTCAGGCTATAAATCGAATTTTTCACAATTAATTTCTCAATTAACACTATAAAGTGTGTTTATCATAAAATTATTATTCTATTTAAAGTTATAACAAGCTGTATATTTTGCAAAAGTGCACATTATACATATTTTAATATTGTATTATCTTTTCACAAAACTATTTTGGTCCAATCATGATTGAGTGATCACGTCTGCGCTAAAAGCTAGGCTAGATTCATTAGCTCAAGATGCATAATAATTCTCTTTAGTGTTCCAAATTGTTAATGGTTAATAAAACCCAGATTTTTTTTATCCACCCCCCCCTCCACAAAAAAAAAACCCAAAGTATAAACTGATCTGTGGATTTGGAGAATGATTACACCCCTACAGAGTAGCTGTAAGATCAAATTGCCAGTCCTTCTCAGCCTGGTACAGATTTGCATTCACTGGCACTTTGTGGGGATGTCAGATCCAGATTCAACAAAAGAGACATGCATAGAATAACCAGGAATATTAGTAAGGTGCTATTAAAAGTTGTGCAAGTTGTCAAAGTTGACACTGCAAACAAATATGGAACATAAATGGAGTGTGAGGGTCATGAATGGAAAACATGGGTGTGTTTTATGACGGAAAGATTCCATGCTGGATCAGACCTGCCCCCCTGGTCGAAGCCCATGTGGTACCCGAGGTAGCTTCACCACCCAATTTTATCTTGTCTCCATTCACTGGGGGGGGGGGGGGGGTGGGGGTGTCCTGGTGAGGTTTGTCAGAGGGGGGGCCGACTCTAGTTTGACTGGCAATGCTTGATAGGAATGGCAGTTAATAGGGACCTTGTCTGGTCTGTAAGACCACATGTCTCCATGAGGCTGGATCATTCCTACTTGACATTTGTTCACCTGTTGTTTGTTTAATTGCTTTATCTCATTTACTCTATATGGATGTTTGTTGTTCACCTGGTTTCAGAACAAACTCTCTTTTCGAAGGACTCATCCCCCATTTCCTTTCTCTTGCCCTGCTGTCTACCATCCAGGTAGAAATGATGTGTGGGCAGCCCAAAGAGACAGCTACTGGCGAGTATTCCTCCCCCGAGACATCGACCTCCCCCAGCTTGTCCACTCCCCTGCCCTCGAGTTGGCCAACAAATGAAACTGAGCCTTTCGTGTCCCAGCTCAGCACCCTCCTGAGGTGAGATCAGAGCTGATGTTGATTGGGGCACACACCTCTCTATTCCACGGTCTTCCTCTGCAGTAACAACAAAGAACAGGGCAATACTTGACACTGTGAGCTGGAGGTTATCGGCAGCAAAGGAGTTAGGATGCTCTGCGATTTGATTCAGATAGGGAAGAGATCTCAGTTTATGGTTAGAACAGCAGTTAATTATTTTGTGTTGATTGGTATCATATGTCTGCATACTCAGTCTCATGTCTAATGCTAAGCTAAGCTAAGTCAGCCAGGGTACATTGATACATGGAACAGCCCCCATGGGCCCAAGTTTGTGCTCTAATAGCTGCATTGTGACTCTGGGACCTACATGGTGATATCCCCCACCTTCAGACAGGTCTGTGACCCTGTGCTGCTGCTATAGCTAGCAGGGGTTTTGGGGGGTGGGCAGGAGGCTTAGCAGAGCTTACTTTCCACCACAATTGGGTATTGGGTCTTGTCAGCTCATTGGCTGGCCTATAATGACCTCAGACTTTCACTGCAGAAAGGTTTCCCTATCTGGTGCTGGTCGCCACTGAAGCAAGTAGTAATGCTAACAGCAGCTACAGTGAGACTGCAGGAGGAGTGGCTATACCGGGATGGGAGCAGCTGGTTCGGTGAAGCAGTAGTGGCACCCAACAGAAGGGGGAGGAGCAAATGAGCTACGAAGACCAGAATGCATAGGAAGCACTAGCATAACTGCCGTCATTTATTCAGGTTCTTATCCAGGTGTAAGACATGCTGTGATATGAATATCTATGATCCACATGATGTTTTTTCACTAAAGTACTTACAGCACATTTGACATCATTGTCACATGACTCCATTTCTTACGGTATGCAAACACGCTTCACTTGCATGTTCTCAGTTTTTTGTCTTGTTGCATACATGTTCTCTGTGTTTGCCAAGGTCATGATTTCAATGTTAACTGTGTTTTTGTTTCCCCCCTTGTCCTCCGTCTTCTCCTTCCTGTTCACTTTGACTCGCCTCCTCCACTGCCCTCACCATCTCCCTACCCTGCTTACTTCCAGCTCCCCCCCACCGTCCCCCAAGCGTCTCACCGTCCCCAGTTCCCTACCTCTGAAACCCTCCAAGAACGATAAACATAAAAATATGAAAAAGTTGTCTAGGTAAGCATGGATCCTCTTTGTCCCAATGCTCTCCCATCACCCATTCTCTGAAGGTGAGGTCATGCGTAGCAAATCTTGCTGTTTTTAATGATTTCTTTAAGGGGCACCTTTGTCTCTGCATTCTAACGTTAATTAAAAGCATGCAGTGTAAGCTTGTAACCTCCACATACACTCAGTGGTCATTTCATTAGGTCACCAGCTCGCTAAAGCAGCCACTTGCTCTTCCAGTCACATGGCAGCGGAGTCGTACATACAGCACACAGGCGGGGTGAAGAGTTACTGCGTGACTAAGCATTAGAATGGCGAAGATGGGTGATCTAAGCGATTCTGAATGTGCTGTGACTGTTGTTGCCAGACGTGCTGGTTCCAGCATCTCAGAAACAGTCGCTCCAATGGGATTTTGACACACTACTTAGTCTTGAGATGACAACGAATGGGCTGACGAACAAAAAGACCCAGTCAGGGGCAGTTGTGTTACTGAAAACACCTCATTAATGAGAGAGGTCAGAGGAGAACGGGTAGATTCATTAAAGCTCATTTTTAAGGCCTCAAGATCAAAAATAACAGCTCAGTACAACAGTAGTTTGCAGAAAAACTCATTTATCATGGAAGTGGCTCTGGATGCAAAAGTGAGTCCTGTATGGTCCAGCCCAGAGGTATCTAATGAAGTGGACCTCAAGTGTATATCTTCACAGTCTTTAAAAATCAGCTTGTTTTAAAACTGTCATAACCCTAAGCATCATCTTCATACTTTTCGCACTTTTGTTAACAAATTTGATCTAACTTTCTTTTCCTTGTCTTGCTCACCTCTTGGATCTCCAGCTGCAGGTCTGGCTCTCAGCCACCTTCTTAGTCAGGTGTCCATCCCAGATCAACTAGACTTTCTTTTAGCCAGGGATCCCTCTGACTGCCTCGGGTTGCTTTGTTGCAGGGATTTCAGCCGACGCGTCCAGCGCTACAAAACCATATTCAGCACCCTGCCTGAGGTGCTGTGTCAGGAAGTGGCTGCAGTTGATGCTTTTTCCTGCTGGAATGGCGCTGACGTGGTGGACAGGTAGGAGGATGGGCTGCCTAGTGCACCATATGAGGTTATGAGCAGTATATCTTCACTGGAAGCCACCTGGAAAGACTCAACTTTATAGAAGAACACAAGCTACAGTACATGCAGGATACTGACACACCAATGGAATGCATGAACTCCTGAATGTCTAACCAATAATTGTGCTTATGGTCTAGTGGATTGGACACCAATAGTGAAATGGTCTCTTGTGTTCCATCTATATGTGTGGCCATTTCACCACAATAACCTTCGGCTCTTAGAATTATGAGGCATTTGCCTCTGGATTAACGGGGGGAGACGTGTGCTGTAGATTCCCCGCTCTTTTGTGGGCGCTCTCAGACGTTAAAGTGATTTATCGGTGCATCTTGGGCTGGAAGATTCTGAAGTGAAATGTTGAGATGTAGAAGTGCATTCTTTGGGCTGATTTCTCAAGCTCATCATCCGTTTGTATGTGGGGGGGGGGGGTAGGGGGTGCTGGGAGGATTTGGCAGCCTTGTGTGAGTTCTGTTTGCACGGGACTGGAAGGAGGATCCTCATATATCCTGTATTTTACAAATATTAATACTTTAACTATGCATTGTATACTATTCCCTGTTGTTCTAGCTCTTGGTATTCGGTATTGATTAACAGTTGATCACATGGACAGGGCTAAATGTCGTGAAACCAGAGTTTTCTTTGGCTAAGGTGGAGACCAGGGAACAGTCTGCTAGCATGTGGCCTCAAGGCAATGGGGCAGTGGACTCCAGGGAATGTTTTTTGTTCTAATGTAATAAGAGGAGTCATGCCCTGGTCTTGGGATGATCCTGATTTCCAGGTGAACAAACCCTAGTAGAATATTAGACAGTTTGTGTTAGGCGACAGGGAATAATCATGAATTTTTGGTGAGTGCAGATTGGACCACAAATTTGAATGAGGGGAAGAGTGACAGGTCCTCATTAACTCTTAGTACGCCTGTTTGTATGCACACAGTGAAACCCTTTGGCTTGGTAGCTTGTGGTAAGCCTGTCTCTTAAAGGGTTAACATGCTGTAAAGGCTGTTTCCTTAAATGGGTTTGATCTGGGTTTTGGGTACAGTTTGAAAGCAAAAAGATTTACTGGGAGCCAAGAAAGGATTGGACAACAGGCTGATAGGATTGCTGTGGTTAATTGTGGGGCGGGGGGGGGGGGGGGGGCTGCCACATGCCACAGCCCACAGAAACTTCCCCATCCAAGGGAAATGGCTTGACCCTTCATGTTTCTGTGCCGATATGAAAAGTATTTCCAGGGTGTGAATGTTTCAGCCGTACTCCAAAGGGGAGGCCAGGCAGAACTGGGCCGTTCTGATCCTGCTCCCTATGTTTGGATAAACACTGTGACATCGTAAATTCATGTTTAGCAAAATACGATTAAAAAAATGTTCCTCATAGCAGGGCTTTTCAGTAAATACAGTAACAGAGGAATCAGAGTACACAAGTCCATTTATCTCTGCTTTGGCAGACGTGAACCCAGTGGGACTGTGGGATGGTGGGTCGTCAAAAATGAAGAGCATTTCGCCTTCGTGGTTTTCTATCCATAGTGTTACACACCTCTATGGCTAGCCTGTGTTCACAAAATGTGCCAAGAGAAAAATCTAGCACTTTATAGCAGAGGTCAATCCAGGCAATGCGTTTGTTTGTATATCTCCTTTTTAGCTAATATGTGTTTCCTTGCCTTGAGATTTTTGCTTATAGTTTAGCACATGTTTGTTTGAAACGGGTAGTGATTAGTTAAGCCGCAGAGACACATCATTTTAATTAGACCAACCCTGCGAATGTCGGCTTATATTTTATTGAGTTTGTGCCAGCAGACTCAGATCAAATTGGCCTAGTTTGTTCATGGCTTCACGCTTGTCTGCCATGGCAATGGGGAAGCTGTCACAGCTTCATATGTCTTGCAGGTTATGACAATCTGTTTGTATGTTGCACGGACATCTGGAATCTATTGTGCCGTCTTGGGAGGGTGGAGGTTCCTGCGGCAGGCGATGGAACCGCAGTTTTCTCTTTTCAGCTCCTAAACGCATTCCTAGGCGTGCATTTCCACACACACACACACACACACACACACACACACACACACACACACACACACACACACACACACACACACTCGCGCGGCTGGTTAACCATGAATACCCTCACTGTGGTAGGAGGTGTGATCAACTATTTACACATGGAGGCTCAGATCTTGCCTGTACTGATGAACCTGGTGGTGTGTAGCTTGGGGAGTCAAGGCTCTTTGCCTGTGTTTAGAAGGTCATAGGTTCAAATCCCATGGCTTGCATCGTAGGTGTGTCACCTTTGGGTGATGCCCTTAATCCTTGCTCTCTAAACCTACAGTTTCCTCATGTGTATGTTACTTTGGATGAGTCTGCTAAATAAATGTAAGGCTACCAACATGGTCTGTTTGAGGGCTTTTTGGCAGGTTGATGAGGAGAAGAGAAAGGGGGGCAGTGTTAGGATTCGCTGGCTTGTGAATTTGCCCGCTAGCAGACCTGAGTGGCCCCCAGAAACAGGCATGTTAAGCCTCTCCCTCACGCACACCTAAAGTCTACATTTAGTCTCTCACAGTGGATGCCAATAGTTTTATGCTCTATTGGATGTGGTCATTATCAGTATCGTTTTACTGATCTTGTAATATTCTTTCCGTTTTCCACAAATGATTGTACAGCTACAATTATTCTGGAGCCCGGCCGAGGAAGGGGCCAGGAGACGCCCTGGATGGGGTGCCAGTCTGCTGTGGAACCCCATCCAAACTGAGCACGCGAAGAGCCAGGGGTGGGTTCAAAACCCGAAACAAGAGTTGCGAGGCTGCACTTCTCCACACTGAGGCACCTGCAAATAGAATGACTGAAGGTGCCCATGTGAAAATAATGTACATAAACTACCTATTGTCACTTTGATTGTGTGGTTATGCAGTAGGAGTTCATTCAGTATTTGGGACTGGCCAATGCTCCGGTTTGGCTTGTAGAGAAACTGGGACTTAGGTATCCATCATGAGGCATCTGTAAACTGTAGGGTGACTGAATGCGAGTCGTGACGCGATCTGATTGAACAGAAACCTGCTGATGTTCCTATGGGCAGAGCTCCCCGCTTTCAGGATCCACAGAGAGCGAATGAGGCTCCTGCCCTGGTGTGCTGATCCTCTGCCTCCAGGAGGTGGGGTCCTGCTTTTTGGTTGCTCAGACAGTAGCCGTGTGTTTAGACAGACAGGCCAATATGTACAGTTAGGAACAGTATTCCACTCCAGGCCCTCCTCAAGGACCCTCCTGTTTCTCTGCCTGGGTCGTCTTGCGTGGGTATTCCAAGTTAAGGAATAAGGAAGTGCCCCCATTGTTTCTTGTTTGTTGCCCCCTCCCCCACCCGGATGGTGACCCCTGTGCGTGTCATTCTTCACATACATGTTGACCTTCAATCCCTCAGCCCCCTCCGCTCTCCCACATCCAAGCCTGACATGACTCCGTGGAATTCTGCTGTTACTGTTTTATCCGGCAGGGATTATGGGGGGGCACGCGGCGCCAGCAGGTGGGCAGGAGCCCAGCAGTGTTGGCGCAGGGGTCTGGGCTGGGGAGTTGGTAGTGTTCCGCTGGCTCTCTCCCCTTTCACTGGCCCCCCCAAGCTGCCTCCTGGCTGAAACAGTCTCCATGGTGTTGGAGCAGATGCCAACAAGGGGTAGTGTGAACAGTAGGAAAGAACAACGGTATGAAGCATAGCATAACCCACAGATAACCTTTCGGGGGCTGGCTGGCATGCGTGGGGGTTTTCACGGGACTTTTCAGGAGACCCTGAGGAAACAATGGAACGGCTGATGGATCGGACGGGTTTCGTAACTATGGGGAACTTACATGCAAATTTTGACAGCCTTGAAAATGAACTTGCAGATGATGGGTGGCCAGATTCGCCTGCAGGTCTTTGCCGTTTGGCTTTCGTCTCTCTGGAATGCAGTAACATCATCAGTGGTTATGCAAATCAGAAAGGGGAGGAGTCTGTAACATACAATCCTATTGGACAACCCGCTTTTTTGGCATGGCTCATTGGCAGAACATCGGTAGCAAGGTCTGGATATAACTATGACAGTGTGACAAGGCCTTTCGTTCTTGTCTTGTGTCCAATGTACTGTCAGGTCAGTTTCTGTCAGCTTCTCACATTGTTGGGCACTGCTGTATGGCTTTTATTAAAGACCCCAACCACTGCCAGGCTGACACACTCCTAGATGGTGCCAGGAAGTCCTGTCTTGCATCGTGTTTCACCGAATGCCGTAAGAAGTGCCAATAAAATCTAGCACGAAGGCTGGGAATAGATATGCACTCGGCCCTTTGTCTGGACAATGGCGGTTTATGCGTGTTTCAACCAAAGCTGTGGTTTTTCCTGCCTGCCGTGCTCCTGGAGGGCGGAAGGACTGGCTGTAAGTGATCTTCCTGCACGTGTTCCCTTGGCCTGCGGGGCTCATCCATGCCGCACCTCCACATTGATTGTGAGGCAAAGGATAATGGAAAGGTGACTATTACTATTTTTCTCAGTGGGTTTGGGGGAATGAGGGAGGGGAGGAAGAAGCAAGGTCTTTATTAGGGTATGGCGGTGAAGACAGGTTTAACAAAATAGCGACAGGGAAGGAGAACCAATGGATTTGGCTTTAGCGCCAAGGAAATTTAAAAGGAGTGAATTTAAGACGGGTGGTTGTGAGACACAGGGTTGGGAGTCGTGGGGCACGTGGTTTGGGGGCTCACATGCGCTCTACAGCTGTAATAAGGCCCGGGTGATGTAAGGATATGAATGGATGGACTGGTTACCTGACTTCATGCAGCCCCAGGAAGTGACCAATAGCATCCAGGTATAAGGTGAATGCTGTAGTGTTGGAGGTTCTCATCCTAATATCAGACAGATGTTGCATATTTGAGGGAGGAGCTTCAATGTGAAATGGGTGCAGTCATTGGATATAAAAGATTCCTGAGGACCTCTGCTATGTATGTGATGCCTTGTTCATTTAAAGCTGTAAGTCCCCATGCCTGCTCTCTCTCCACCGTATCCACCACATGGATTACAAAGCAGTCTAGTGCCAAACATAATTTTCATATTCTCCTTCCTGATTAGTGATGGACAGTTTGCCATGGCAATCCGGCAGCTGGATGGCCTGGGATTCAGGAGGATTCCTCTCTCCAATACATGCTTTGGGATACTTCCTTCATGTCTGCTGTATTTTGGCTTTTCTGCACTGGCTTTTAATTGGTTGGTTTTTTTTTCTTTTTTTGCACTGGTTGGTAACATTCTTACTCATTTGAGTGCCAATGCTTGTCTACTTATCATGATATTGGTGGATATTTACACACTGTCATGTAGCGACCATGTTAAGAAGACTCCAGTCAGTCAATTATTTTAGCCGCTGAGGTGATAGTCTTTTGACTATCCCTGCCGGCCCCTGGAGGATGGGCTTCCCCTTTGAGTCTGGTCCCTCTCAAGGTTTCTTCCTTCTAGGGAGTTTTTTCTTGCCACTGTCGCCTATGGCTTACTCACTGGGGGCTTTGGGTGAGGATACTGTAAAGCGCTTTGAGACAATGTAATGTTGTGATAATGCGCTATATAAAAATAAATTTGTTGTTGTTGTTGTGTAGATGGTCACATTGTTTTGTAGAAAGCTGTCAGCCCGGTGAGGCCTTGACTCCAGTGGAACTCCAGTTACAGTTTGTATCTCCATGTGGTGTGTGGTGTTTAATTCTGGCTCAACAACACCCCCTGCTGGATAGTATTTTTTGTCATTCTGTTATGGTTACTCCGAAAAAGCCGACAAGCTCTGTCGTATATAAATGTAGTCCCCAGTTTACAAATGAGTTTCATTCTGTAAGGCTGTCTTTAAGTAGAATTTCTAGTTAAGGAGGAAAATAATAATACAATGCATAATAATTATTATTATTATACAGTAATAATAAAAGTAACTACATGCGGTACTGAAACATTGCACTGAAGCGTCACAAAGCATTGCGTGCGTTCGTTATTATGAAACGTTACATGTAACCATATAATATGGTTTATGGTAGTCTGTACGTGAGTATGAATTTCCGTAAGTCGGACTTGTTTAATCTGTAGACTGACTGTACTTAAAGACTAAAAAGCCTTTTTTTCTGTTGTATGTGATATCTTTGCCCCAGAGCTGAACGCACAATGATCTGAGTCATTGTTTGCCTGTTATTGCAGAAAATTCAGATTCCATTAAAAACCATGAAACCCAGAACAGTTTTAAGTGACTGAAACAAGCCATTAATTAAACCAGTCAGAGTCATTAATTTTAATAGATGATCAATATTGTTTATTTTGCCGAGTCTGACTTCGCCTGCGTAACCATGTAACAGCCTCATGGTGGGAAACCAAATCAGAGAAAAACAAATGCAATAAGAAAAGTCATTTTAAATCGAGATGGAAAAATTGGGCATGGTAATGAGGAGCAGATCTGTAGCCATTTAACTGGGATGGCGTCAGTGTTCCCAGTCCTGGCCGTGGCTGCAGCGTGGATCCCAGTAGCGGAGCTCCTCAGGCTTGCCGATGCACTTGCCTCCTCCCTCATGGCTGTCAGCCGCTTGCTGACTTAATGGCCACTTTGGATATTTAATTTTCCCTTCTTGTTTTACCACGGTTTTCAAAAATATCCAAACAGCTTCAGGAAACTCCGCATTTATGTGTGTTGGCCCTAAGTTTTCTCATTCAAAGGAGTATTTAATGAGGCTTGTGCCCCCCGCACTCTCTGTTTGGTGGTCTTTGCCATCCAGGTGTCTAAAAGACAGATGTCCGGACAGCTGACTGTGTCAGTGGTGTGAGCCTGACAGGGAACATTAATAAATGTTTTAATGAGTCCCCTGCTCCTTCTCAGACTCCCAGAGGTCTCAGGTCTCTGTTCTCTTATTTCTTGAGACCAGACTATGTTCCGCTGGGGTTCCCCCTTCCAGTCAAGCCCAGAAACCAGAAGCCCCCCACCCCCCGCCCCTCCCATCTTGATAGCCTGTCCCTCAACCTGGAAATACAGTCTTTCTCCTCCTGCTTTTAATGAGAGATATATATGTGTAGAGGCTGAGCTTGCTGGCTTGTGTGGTCCGGCCCGGCTCTGCCCCAGGCTCGTTCATTCCAGCCACCCGGACCCATCCCGGTCCCATGCTTCTCGGCCTGCAGACTGAGCGCCCCACCCCAGCATCAGTCCTTATTTGCTGGCTTGTGTGGTCCGGCCCAGCTCGGCGCGAGGCTTGTTCAAGCGGCCCACCCAAGCGCCAGCACATATTTAACCCAACTCCAGTCCATTCTTCCATCATCCTCAGTTCCACTCATAGATCTATATAGTGACGTAGCCAGGTCATGGTGACTCAAGGCTGATTTTTGACCCCGGAACACGGGGAACAACTGGGAAGGAGCACACACACGCCTTGCCCTTGAAGACGTTTGGCTGGACTGTGGGGATACAGGGTAGTTACCCCCATGGTACCCAAGTAGAGACACTGTGATACATAGTAGGGTGTGGAAGATATGAAAGGAAAAATTACTGAAACCAGCATTAAGTAACATGTATTAAACTAAACTAAACTAAACTAAACTCATTCATGTTTTGATTTGGTCTAATATCGATGTGAACTGTAAATGAAGTGCAGTTTTTATAACTACCACTAGAGGGAGCATACAATTCACTTTTAAGTAGTCAAGCTTAAATGACTGCTGCCAAGTTCTCAGGCTAAATATCCTTCCAGTAATAATTGAACTAAAATCTTACTTGTATTGCCTGCAGTAGGTTTTATACAGTTACGTTCACCTATTTCTCCTAATGTCTTCTCATAGCTGGAACAGAGACAGAGATGACATTGTGGCTGAGAAACGTACGAAGCCTGTCACTTCTGACCTCTCACCTCTTTCTGTTGCCATGGGAACCATGGCAAGGCTCCACCGTTAGGTTAAAGTCTTCAGCATCGCCAAAGAGGCGTGTGCTGGAATAGGGAGGGTGCCCACGTTTCTTTGTGCGTGTGCAGCTTCTGATCCTTACCATGCTTCATGTCAACATCCCTGAACATCAGCTGGAGTGAGTGAGGCAGGTGTCCCACAGTGGTGATGGCAGTGCTACAGTTAAGGTTCAGTGCAATGTGTTCAGCAGCAAGCTCTCACGTTTGCGAATTGGGCTTGTGAATTAGCATAGCTGTTGTTAAGGAGCCTGGGCGGCTCCCGATCCGAGCGGCTCGCTAAACGATCTGTTAATCGCTACGGCGTAAGACAACACCTGTGTGACTGCCGGTGGCCCCGTCCCGCTGGTGCATGCACTGCGCCAGGTTTCTGCTGTCCCAGCTCTATTCAAACAGCAAATAAAAGAACACAATGGCGCATGCTTGACCTTGCAGTGGCGCCTTTCCAATGACCTCCCTCCTCAGAGGTCATTCGCCGGCTTTCGCGGGGGCTGGTTTCGGCTGCTCTGACTCCCCGATGGCAAACCGGACCTTAACCTATGGCCGAGGCGCACAAGCCCATCATGCAGTGGGAGGGCTTTCTCATTCCATCACAGTATCTGCGGTATAATAATCCCAAGCATCTAACTGCTGTATAATTGATCATTGAGGCCCTGTGACCTCTTTATCTGGCTCCTGTATCACATTTTCCCAACCTCTCCCTGTGCTGGAAAGCTTGTAATTGTAAAGGAAAGACAGCTTTGTATAGATTATTGAGAAAGTTTTATAGTTAGTGCAGCATGCAGCTTTTGATGTCGTATTGGGACATGAAGAAGCTCAGTTAAAACTCAGATCTATGGGAATTAAGCCAGCCTGCAGGCTCCTTGGTCTAGGTATGGCTGGGCCATATGGCAATATACTTTATCATAATAATTTTTGATAAGTTATCAGTCGATATCAAGAATTATCACAATATAAGTCATTACTTCTTGACTTCAAGACTCCTGTTTTGCTTAAAATTTCCTTAGGAATTTTAAAGAGATTCAGAACATGAAAAAAGATTGAATGAACTACAAACTGATATTTAATATTAATAAATAAGCCATAGAAAAATAAACTCTTTATTGTGGAGTGTAACACTACAAAGGGCTGACTAGTTTTTTTTTTCTCTACCTGCCTCGGGTTTGACATTGCTGGTAGCGTCACCACCCATCCAGTAATGAAAAGTAAAATGCTGTGTCCTATTTCGAACAGCACAGGACAGTGGTTTGTTCCATATTTCTTCAGATTGAAAATTGAAACCCTTTTAGCTGGTGTATGTGACTGTTTGCACTTGCATTGTCTATGTTCTACCGGTTAACGGTGTATCGGTTTTACAATGCACAAAGTACCACCACACCAACAATGTCTGTTGACCTTGTTTATTCACAATATCTCCTTTTTTTAAAGCTGCTGTGGCTGCTGAGCTGTCGCTTTCTTCACCAACAAACTGAAGTGTCCTCTGAGGCAGCATGCACCCCTTCCATTTTACCAAAACAGTAGCATGTGGCATCCTCTGCTGATTCAACTGATCTTGTAGTGTGTTGGTTGAAAAGTTGCCATATAATTGTTTGGAATTGTGTTCATTTCTGTGGTGTGATAGGCCGCTATGTGCTATCAAGCAATGATCCTTATCAACAGTTTATTGAAGTTTCTCATTTTCTTATTGGTTAAATTCTACATGATGATAATTCGATATATTGTTTATATTGCCCAGATTGATTTGAGGAGTAATGATTCTCGTTTTGGGTGCAAGATGTCCCCGGTTCAAATCTGGGAGATGCCCATGTGCAGTTGACTAATAGAGGGTGTTTTTATGTAGCCATTTAATTGGGATGGCGTCGGTGATCCCAGTCCTGGCCGTGGCTGCAGCGTGGATCCCAGTAGCGGAGCTCCTCAGGCTTGCCGATGCACTTGTCTCCTCCCTCACGGCTGTCAGTCACTTGCTGACTTAATGTCCACTTTCGATATTTAATTTTCCCTTCTTCTTTTACCACGGTTTTCGAAAATATCCAAACAGCTTCAGGAAACCCTGTTTTTGCATGTGTTATCCCTGAGTTTTCCCATTCACATATTTATTGTTTTTCTGCTGTGACTTCATGGTGCAACAATATTGCACCTGACTCCAGATCAGAAGGTTGTGCGCTGTTCACATCAAGTATATTATTTTAACTTCAAGGAAGATTTCAGAAAGATCTACAAGGGGCAAATTGGACAAAAGTCATACCCAGTAAGCAAAGACTTAGCCATGAGAAACTAACGTTATCTTGCCTTTAAAAATGTTCAGGTTGAACGCTAAGGATTAGGTTGAGTTTATAAATGTTCAACTTGTACACAAATTATTGTGTATTATTATGAAGCCAGAAGACGAGATGGCTGCAGGGTGAACGATCCCTTTCTTGTTCCTCTCTCTGTGTTTGGCTTCTTTCACAGTTGCCATGGAGGCATCATGTCTCCTTGGTGAGTTGGGAGCAAACCGCAGACAGAATTAGGATTCTCAGACACGCCCCCTAGGGTCTTGGAGGATCTGTGCTGGGTTAACCCCCCAGGCATGTTTTGTGAACAGCAAGGTATCTGAGACAGAGGGCTAAGGAGCAGCAAAGGTAAGATTCAGGCAGGACGGCCACGCCCAAGCCTGTGAACTGTGCTGTAGTACAATATGGCAAATGAGAGGCCATTGAACTGACGGTAACTATATCCCCCATATGACGGGTGAGTGATAGTCTGCATTAATCAAAAGAGGCCTTCAGGCTTTCTTTCGAACTGCGATTAATGTCGAGAAACTCAGAGGGTCATCCTTACACACAGGTTAATTTATTTAGGCTTCCTGTTTTTGCAGAACCAGGACAGGAAATTTAGGAAGAAAATGACAAGCCCGCTTGTATAGTTCTGAATTTCTCAATGTAGGTGAGTGCTGGTATCAGTGAGGTCACCTCCCCGTTCCTGTCACTGAGGGACTGCTTATGACAGATGGGCCTCAGTCTGTTGGGTGAGGGTGCAGGAACAGGTCAGCACACTTCTCATGATCTCAGCCCAGTCTTTGCTACCATTTATTGCCTGGGTAAGGATGGTCCTCCCACCACCTTGGGGCTCCCTTCTAATTTCTGGCATTACCTACTGCTAAAGCAGGGTGCCATGAAGAGTTGTGAGATCAGCAGGGTGGTTATTACAGCCTGGCCCACCTATGGTGGCCTTAGTGTTTCCTGTAAGATTTTCATTGGCACTCACTTGCCCTTAGTGAGTTGCAGGATTTTAGGGGATTTCAGCTGACCGAGGGATGTATCCAAAGGCACTGAGCTCTCTGTGGTTATTATAGCCTGTCAGACCCCTGGAGGAATGTAACCATACAACTGTGATGTTATGCTTGCGGTCAAACAACAGATGGAGACGTGGGACCTACGGCCTTCTGTTAGTGTACTGGAGGCATACTACAGAAAGCCCAATCGCACTCACACTGACACACACACATGCACACACACGCAGAGTTCATATATTCCTTCTTTGTGGGGACACAGGTCCGGTTATGTTGGGGAGCATGCACTGTTACAGTGCATTGCCACACACACACGGGGTCTAGTCCCACCCTCCAGAAATGGCCGTCTACATGCCACAGCCAGGTGTTATGTGGGCGTTCCCTTGACCTGGTCCAGATGTTCCTCAGCAATGAGGATCCTCCAAGCCAGGTCACTCTCAGGGAATCGCGCCACATGACTGTAGTGCCATAACTGACGCTCCCTCACAATGTAGGTAATGTGCCTCATTCGGGACTTCCTGAGCAAGCGCTCGTTCAACACAAAGGCAAACCAGCGGCACCCAAGGATTGACCAAAGAGACACCGAAGGGGTCCAGTCTTCATCTCAGCTCACTGGAAAGTGTCCACATCTCGCAGCCATACAGCAAAACAGGCAGCACCAGGACTGCAAAGACTTGGGTCTTCATCCTCTTACAAAGACGGGGAATCTCCATTTCTGTGGACCTAATCCTAATCCTAAGTAGTACAACTGTAACCTTCACCCAGCCCTAACCTTAACCATAAGTAACCAAACAAAACAGAAGACTGTTGGCATTTTTAGTTTTTTTTATAGCATTCACAGATTTCTATAAAATTGATCTTCGTCTTCTGGGGGGCGAAAAGGTGGTGACCACGACATCAAAATAACAGGTTTTTATCACATTGTGGGGATATTTGGTTCCCACAATGTAATACACACTTGATTACACACATACACACACTGATTGTATGGTTGCCTCCAGCCTGCACCACAGAATGTGGCTAATGTAACCTACAATGAAGAGTCTGTATTGCTATGTGACACTAGTTCCTAAATTAGCCCCATAACAGGAAGTCCCACTGCTCATGTTATGCCAGCTTCAGAGAGGAATGACAGTGGCTCTTTGCACCCCCCCCCCCCACCCCCCGTCCCCCACGACTTGCTGAACCACTTTGCTTCCATCTGTAAAAACCGTCATCGCTGTGTTTTTCCCACAAGGCCTTGGGCCAGTGTGAGTCATGGGAGCATCATTCCTCAGAAAATTGTGCATGAAAAAAGTTTCTCTTGTGCCAGACAAGGAGGATAGATTATAATTATATGCTGTGAACTTCTTTGGCAGTAAATAGCCACCTGTGAGAGGCTGACAACAGATTTATAGCATGAATTTGGCAGCTTTTAAGGGCACTGGAAGCTGGCAGGCTGGAGTATCAGGACCGGCGCATACTTAGAAGAACTAAAAGCAGATCTACGTTCATAAGCCATTCTGCTCTCCCTCATGCATCTAAAGAGTAAACCCAGCTTGATCCCCATCAGAGGCATCCAATTATTATTTTACTGCTTTTAATTTTACTATTTAATACAGTGATTACACATAAGGACTAAGACTGCAGGAAAGTGAATTAAAAGCAGTGACCTCCTGTCTAGGCTTCGTAGTCCAATATGCACTGAGAAAAAGAGGTAAGGATCATGCACTGAGACATTGCATTGCCACACCCACCACAGGGATGAGAACCCAAGTGCAGCTGGTGATATCTCAGCACCACACTAGACCAAGTGGAATGGAACAGTTTTTATTCCAGTGCCTGGATTGCCAATCCTGCCACCAAACCGCCAAATTTTCCTGGTAAATTGAGGACCTGCTTACAGGCCTGGATGTAGATTAACATCATACTCAGAATGAAGCAACGGCAGGTTAAGGGTGATGCTCATGGGCCCAGCCGACTAGGGTCACTCTTGGCATTTACAGGATTCAAACCAGCAACCTTCCGAGTACCAGCCCACATCTCTAGCCTCAGAACCACCACTTTGCACTGGTTTGTTATGCTTTCTAGGTTTTGATTATTCCACTGTTGTGGGTATTTTGTACCTCTATCACTGCATTTTTTGGACTTTCAGCAGTCCAGAGAAAATGTAATAAAGTCCACTTTAATAGTGCAACATAATACATACAGAAACGCTAGATAGGTTGCAATATTCTATCTAGTCCACAGCACGTCTTGAATAGACCAGCTAATACAGGGCTTAGATATACAGGGCAATTTCTATCACAAGTGAGTAGAGTTCGACAAAGTGTTCTTTGCTGCAAGGCTGCAGTTTTGGTGACCTGAGCTTGCGTGCTCTCTTGTTGTTTAGTGACTGTGCAGGAATGGGAGGCAGGACGTGTGCCAGAAAACGTGTGCTATTGAGATTCCCTGGCTGGCCAGACTTTGTGAGAGAAACATTGAGAAGGAATCTGTAAAGCCAGAATGAAGCTGCCTCAGACTGTAGGAGAGACATATCTTATCATGGTCGCGAAAAGATAAAAAGTGTGAGAGAACTGAAGCAGCCGTGACAGTGAGCGCTGCACTGTTTGGCCTTGTCTGTTTGTTTCATCCGTTATTTCAATATTTATTCTTGCGACTTCATCATATTCGTTTATTTATTCAAAGCATTTAGTTTTTTATGTTTTTTTTAATGAATCTTGTTGCTGATTCTTTGTGAGAAAACCGTGGCCTTTCATACAGCACAACCTCATCACGCTGGCCTGTTGCAACATGTCATGATGTTGGTTGTAAACAGACGTTTTTGCTGCATGAGTCTGTGAAAACTGGGTTCAGACTATTCTGGGTCACATAACAGCCACACAAGGCACCCATCAGGGCGGAATCTCTGGCTGCAGCACGACTCTCCCATTGACCTAATGTAGCTTCAGCCATCGAATAAAGAAAGGCAAAAAGGCTCTGTTACTGCATGGACAAAAAGAGGGTCCCTTCCAAGAGGTTTGTGGTTTAACAATAAGGCTTCCTCTCCCAGAATCGTTCACTCGAAGCAGGAGGCATCCTAGTCATGTTCTGAAACCATATTAATATGTCTGAGCTGGAGCAGGAAGCGACACACGTTTCTCAATCTCTGGGGTCTGTAGGCTAGGTCGTAGTCATTACCTTAATTTTTAGCTAGGTGCAGTAGCATGTAGCCAAAATAAACACACCCCTTTAAGACTGGAGCTTGCATCGCCCATAAAGGGCTTGTTAATTACAGCTGGCAACCGTGGAGAATAATGCAGGATAAGAGGCCACAGAAGTCAGTAGCACTGGACATCTGAAGGATTAGTCTTGTATGAATAATTGAAGCAGCACATGCATTGTTTGGAGTGGTTGTCTCGGAGCACAACTCTGGTTCTGCCTAAGGGCCAGCAATATGACATCAACAATGAGACGATCATTTTAATTAATAGTTTGGCTCTGTGTCTGTGGCCCTCCTGCTTGTTAAACACATTCTTTCCCACCCCTGCGCAATGCTTAGCAGATGCATAGCCAGCATTAATACTCCATGCACCGGCCTGTGTCCCTGCCTGAGCATAATGGATAATGGGTTAGCTAATGTAGCTAGCCACGTCAGTTGGTATGGAAACAATGGTTAAGTTAGCTTTGGATGGGCTTGTTTCTTGAACAGCTGGTTGTCAGTGATGGTTCAGGTTGGAGAAATGAGCTTAGTTTGTTAGAAAAACACTGTCTACCAAGACTTGTACCTCCCTGCCCAAGGCCCAGTGGGAGACCCAAGCTCTGGTCCTCCTTCCCAGCCAAGCTGGAAGTGACCAGTTCTTCACCAAGCTCTGATACGATGTACTCAGATAACCATGCACAGGGTCTTCCTGATGTTTGGACAAGGGCCGTGCGTTGTCCCTTCCAACCCAAGAGAACACTCCTCGCAAAGGTCTGTCATGATTTTCTGTGTGAATAATAACGTTATCCATGTGATTTCACAGAGTTATTTTCATATGTATGATTTATTTTCATTTTTTAAGGAAGAACATATAGAATGTTCTGGTGCCTGAGGAAGAAGTAAATACTGCCTCACTCTCCAATTAGATAACAGTGGATAAAAAAAATCACTCTTAAAAGTTAGTACACTATTTTACCCTGTTGAAAAATCTTAGTCAGTGGGGTTTAACAGTATATTTATTTATTTATAAAACACCTTTATCCAACAAAACATGCAAGGAAGGAGCAGAGATGAAATCATCCAGGAGAAATTGGGGTTAAGGACCTTGCTCAAGGGCCCAATGGTGATATGTCTACTCTGCCGGTGATGCAATTTACACAAACAACTCTCCAGACATGGGAAAAGATTCCCACCGAACTACATACTACCAAAATTAACCATTATTAAAAGACAAATTTAAGCTAGGTGGTGTGCTAATTCAGAAAATGGCAGGAACAAGCTTTAAGACATGCTGTTTCATCACTAATACCTTGTTCCTCCCCGCTACATGCAGCTCCTTCAGCGCGCTTCACTGTGGAGCCAATGTCTTCTGGCAACCTTCACAGCATAACCTTTTTATGAGTCATTCGTGTCAGTAGACAGTTGAAACATTATTGATCACTTCTCTCAACAAGACAGACTGACTTTAGACATATGTTCCAAAGACTTGCCTGATTTGCTGTTGAAGTTGAATACAGCTACATCACCGACAAGTTCTCATGGCTGGAAATGTTTGCCGTGATAGAGATGTGTTCCTGCCATCCTGCTTCAACATAGACTTCTGTGAGCACAAATGTACATTTTGAGTACAATGACTAGATTCAAGGTCATTCAAATCTTGTTTCCCAGAGCAGTGTTTCTCGAACTGGTCCTTGGGGAGCCTCTTGGAGCAATAATGAGGGAGCAAAAATGTGTCTGGGGGCTCAGAATGACCGAGCTGAGAAACACTGTCCAAGAATACACATGTAGATCTAAAACATTTAAGCTCTTAATATGGAGCCTTTTTAGTTTTTATACCATTTATCTTTTAAAATGTAGTAGCCTCACACCACTAGTGCCGTGGGTTTGATTTCTCTCCCAGGCTCTGTGAGTTTGAATTTGACATGTTCTGATTGTGTTTGGAATGGTGTGTGAGTGTCCCCTGCAATGGGTTGGCACCCTATCCTGAGTTGGCTCTGAATCCCCCGCGACCCCGAATAGGACAAGTCGTTACAGAAAATGGATAGATGGATGGATGGATGATTGTTTTTATGTGGGGCTCATTCCACAGCTCAAAATCATTCAGCTTGACAAACTGTCCCCCACTCTGTACCCTACAATGGTCCGGCCACTCGTTCAGGGTGTCCCCCACACTATACCCTGCGATGGTCTGCCCCCCATCCGAGGTGTCCCCCATGCTGTACCCTGAGAAGGTCCGGCCACTCGTTCAGGATGTCCCCCACACTATACCCTGTGATGGTCTGCCCCCCATCCAAGGTGTCCCCCATGCTGTACCCTGAGAAGGTCCGGCCACTCGTTCAGGGTGTCCCCCACACTATACCCTGCGATGGTCTGCCCCCCATCCAAGGTGTCCCCCATGCTGTACCCTGAGAAGGTCCGGCCACTCGTTCAGGGTGTCCCCCACACTATACCCTGCGATGGTGTGCCCCCCCCCATCCGAGGTGTCCACTGTGTTGTACCCAGGACGGTCTGGCCCCCTGTCTGGGGTGTTGCTGAATGTGGTTATTAGCTAGATGCTACATTCGCCAGGCGTCCAGAGAATTGAAGCCGACCACTGGTGGATTTCTCAGAGGCCCTCCCTCTTTTTCACGTCCCTGTGGAGCTGGCCTGTAATTGGACGTGGCGAGTCAGCATGAACTTGTGTGTTTCCCACGTGGGAAAAAGACTCCTTAGCGTAATGTCTTCGGCAGAACTGACAAGGGGCAGATTTATGCCGCTGCGTGGGCTGGAAGGACCTAAAAGAGCCTTTTGGTGAAATTCCAGTGCTTTGAATGGAGGGCCCAGAAAGCCCATTAGGTCACTGAGCAGCACTGAACTGGAGAAAGTCTCTCATTATGTCTGAAATGCAGGAACGGCCCATCTGGCACCTCTTCACTTAAGTCTGGCGATTTCTGCTCCGAGTCGCCGGCTGTTAATGCTCTAAGCAGGCGTTAGAGGCTGCAATGGAGCCTTCTTTCGAGTTCTAGTGAAACGTTCCTGTTTTTCCATGTATCTTCCACTGTCTTCCAGCCGAAGCACTCACTAGCTGCGTGCAATAAAACACACACCAAGGGCTGTCTAGGGGTGGAGCACGCACACTTCTCACGTTAGGTATTTGTTTTTTGGTCTCCTTGGAAATTACAGGACTGAGGGGCATAATTTACTTTAGACATAAGTTCCCTATGTAAGGACTGGGGAGTATGGCTCTCTGCCTGACATTCACCTGAATTTATGAAGGAATATGCTCAAGTGTGTCATCCAGGTGTCGTTGGATTGATCTAGAACGTGACCATTTCAGTTTCAAAATGATATTATAGACTTATGGCTTTATGGATTCAACATTTAATTATTCAATAAGTGATTATAAACATGTTTATCTGTCCACGAAGCGGGAGGTTGGGGCAGGGGCTGCACCATAACGCTCAGTAAACTTAACAAACTGCATTTTGTGATACCCAAATACAGGTGTTTTCAGCCCCTTGCCTAAAAGAAAATCCATAAAAACGTAGACTATGTTCAATTTAGAGTGACTACTAGCATTGCACGTTGATAGCATAATATTGCATATTACCTGGAGGATAGTATGCAAACTGGTATTGCACATTGACTGGGGGATACTATATAAACTGGCATTGGACATTGCCTGCAGGATAGTGTACAAACTGGTATTGCACATTGACTGGAGTATAGTATACAAACTCATATTGCACATTGACTGGCAGATAGTATATAAACTGGCATTGCATATTGCCTGGAGGATTGTATACAAACTCGCATTGCACATTAACTGGAGGATAGTATACAAACTGGTATTGCATATTGACTGGGAGATAGTATGCACACTGGTATTGCGAATTGTCTGGGAGATAGTATACAAACTGGTATTGCACATTGACTGCAGGATAGTACACAAACTGGCATTTCACACTGTCTGAGAGATAGTATACAAACTGGTATTGCACATTGACTGCAGGATAGTATACAAACTGGCATTGAACACTGTCTGGGAGATAGTATAGAAACTGGGATTGCACATTGACTGGAGGATAGTATACAAACTGGCATTGCACATTGACTGGGAGATAGTATACAAACTGGTATTGCACATTGACTGGGAGAGAGTATACAAACTGGCATTGCACATTGACTGGAGGATAGTATACAAACTGGCATTGCACATTGACAGGAGGATAGTATACAAACAGGCATTGCACATTTACTGGAGGATTGTATACAAACTGCATTGCACATTGACTGGGAGAATGTATACAAACTGGCATTGGACATTGACTGGAGGATAGAGGATAGTATGCAAACTGGTATTTCACATTCACTAGAGGATAGTATACAAACTGGCATTGTGTATTGCTTGCAGGACAGTATACAAACTGGTATTGCACATTGACTGCAGGATAGTACACAAACTGGCATTGCACACCGTCTGGGAGATAGTATACAAACTGGTATTGCACATTGACTGCAGGATAGTATACAAACTGGCATTGAACACTGTCTGGGAGATAGTATAGAAACTGGGATTGCACATTGACTGGGAGATAGTATACAAACTGGTATTCCACATTGACTGGGAGAGAGTATACAAACTGGCATTGCACATTGACTGGAGGATAGTATACAAACTGGCATTGCACATTGACTGGAGGATAGTATACAAACTGGCATTGCACATTGACAGGAGGATAGTATACAAACAGGCATTGCACATTGACTGGAGGATTGTATACAAACTGGCATTGCACATTGACTGGGAGAATGTATACAAACTGCTATTGCACATTGACTGGAGGATAGTGTACAAACTGGCATTGCACACTGCCTGGGAGATAGTATACAAACTGGCATTGGACATTGACTGGAGGACAGAGGATAGTATGCAAACTGGTATTTCACATTGACTGGGGGATAGTATACAAACTGGCATTGTGTATTGCTTGCAGGATAGTATACAAACTGGCATTGCATATTGACAGGAGGATAGTATGCAAACTGGTATTGCACATTGACTGGGGGATACTATACAAACTGGCATTGGACATTGCCTGCAGGATAGTGTACAAACTGGTATTGCACATTGACTGGAGGATAGTATACAAACTCATATTGCACATTGACTGGCAGATAGTATACAAACACATTGCACATTGACTGGCAGATAGTATATGAACTGGCATTGCATATTGACTGGAGGATAGTATACAAACTGGCATTGCACACTGTCTGGGAGAAAGTATACAAACTGGCATTGGACATTGACTGGAGGATAGAGGATAGTATGCAAACTGGTATTGCACATTGACTGGGGGATAGTATACAAACTGGCATTGCGTATTGCCTGCAGGATAGTATACAAACTGGCATTGCATATTGCCTGCAGGATAGTATGAAACTGGTATTGCACATTGACTGGGGGATAGTATACAAACTGGCATTGCACATTGACTGGGAGATAGTATACGAACTGGTATTGCACATTGACTGGGAGATAGTATGCAAACTGGTATTGCATATTGACTGGGAGATAATATACAAACTCGCATTGCACATTGACTGGAGGATAGTATACAAACTGGTATTGCACATTGACTGGAGGATAGTATACAAACTCATATTGCACATTTACTGGCAGATAGTATAGAAACTGGCATTGCACATTGACTGGGAAATAGTATACAAACTGGTATTGCACATTGACTGGGAGATAGTATACAAACTGGCATTGCACATTGACTGGAGGATAGTATACAAACTGGCATTGCACATTGGCAGGAGGATAGTATACAAACAGGCATTGCACATTTACTGGAGGATAGTATACAAGCTGGCATTGCACATTGACTGGGAGATAGTATACCAACTGGCATTGCACATTGACTGGGGGATAGTATACAAACTGGCATTGCACATTGACTGGCAGATAGTATACAAAGTGGTATTGCACATTGACTGGGGGATAGTATACAAACTGGTATTGCACATTGACTGGAGCATAGTATATAAACTGGCATTGCACATTGACTGGAGGATAGTATGCAAACTGGTATTGCACATTGACGGGGGGATAGTTTACAAAATGGAATTGCACATTGACTGGAGGATAGTATACAAACTGGTATTGCACATTGACTGGCAGATAGTGTGCAAACTGGCGTTGGACATTGCCTGCAGGATAGTATACAAACTGGTATTGCCCATTGACTGGAGGATAGTATACAAACACATTGCACATTGACTGGCAGATAGTACATGAACTGGCATTGCATATTGACTGGAGGATAGTATGCAAACTGGCATTGCACACTGTCTGGGAGATAGTATACAAATTAGCATTGGACATTAACTGGAGGACAGAGGATAGTATGCAAACTGATATTGGACATTGACTAGGGGATAGTAAACAAACTGGCATTGCGTATTGCCTGCAGGATAATATACAAACTAGCATTGGACATTGCCTGCAGGATAGTGTACAAACTGGTATTCCACATTGACTGGAGTATAGTATACAAACTCATATTGCACATTGACTGGCAGATAGTATATGAACTGGCATTGCATATTGACTGGAGGATAGAGAATAGTATGCAAACTGGTATTTCACATTGACTGGGGGATAGTATACAAACTGGCATTGTGTATTGCCTGCAGGATAGTATACAAACTGGCATTGCATATTGACTGGAGGATAGTATGCAAACTGGTATTTCACATTGACTGGCAGATAGTATGTAAACTGGCATTGCATATTGCCTGGAGGATAGTATACAAACTGGTATTGCACAATGATTGGGAGATAGTATGCAAACTGGTATTGCATATTGACTGGGAGATAGTATAGAAACTGGCATTGCACATTTACTGGCAGATAGTATACAAACTGGCATTATACATTGACTGGGAGACAGTACACAAACTGGTATTGCGAATTGTCTGGAAGATAGTATACAAAGAGTTATTGCACATTGACTGGGGGATAGTATACAAACTGGAATTGCACATTGCCTGAAGTATAGTTTACAAACTCATATTGCACATTGACTGGGAGATAGTATACAAAGAGTTATTGCACATTGACTGGGGGATAGTATACAAACTGGAATTGCACATTGCCTGAAGTATAGTTTACAAACTCATATTGCACATTGACTGGGAGATAGTATACAAACTGGCATTGCATATTGCCTGGAGGATTGTATACAAACTCGCATTGCATATTGCCTGGAGGATTGTATACAAACTCGCATTGCACATTGCCTGCAGGATAGTATACAAACTGGTTTTGCACATTGACTGGTAGATAGTATACAAACTGGTATTGCACATTCACTGGAGGATTGTATTCAAACTCGCATTGCACATTGACTGGAGGATAGTATACGAACTGGTATTGCATATTTACTGGAGGATTGTATACAAACTCGCATTGCACATTGTCTGGGAGACATACAAATTGGCATTGCGCATTGTCTGGGAGATAGTTTACAAACTGGTACTGCATATTGACTGGAGGATAGTATACAAACTGGTATTGCTCATTGACTCGGACTAGGTATACAAACTGGGATTGCACATTGCCTGGAGGATAGTTTACAAACTCGCATTGCGTATTGCCTGGAGGATAGTATACAAACTCGCATTGGACATTGCCTGCAGGATAGTATACAAACTCGTATTGCACATTGACTGGCAGATAGTATATAAACTGGCATTGCATATTCCCTGGTGGATTGTATACAAACTCTCATTGAACATTGTCTGGGAGACAGTATACAAATTGGTATTGCATATTGACTGGGGGATAATATACAAACTGGTATTGCACATTGACTCGAACATAGTATACAAACTGGGATTGCATAATGACTGGTAGATTGTATACAAACTGGCATTGCACATTGACTGGTGGATAGTATGCAAACTGGTATTGCACATTGACTGGAGGATAGTATACAAACTCATATTGCATATTGACTGGCAGATAGTATTCAAACACATTGCACATTGACTTGCAGATAGTATATAAACTGGCATTGCATATTGCCAGGAGGATTGTATACAAACTCGCATTGCACATTGACTGGAGGACAGTATACAAACTGGTATTGCATATTGACTGGGAGATAGTATACAAACTGGCATTGCACATTGACTGGGAGATAGTATACAAACTGGCATTGCACATTGACTGGAGGATAGTATGCAAAGTGGTATTGCACATTGACTGGCAGATAGTATATGAACTGATATTGCATATTGACTGGGGGATAGTATACAAACTGGCATTGCACATAAACTGGGAGATCGTATACCAACTGGCATTGCATAATGACTGGAGGATAGTATGTAAACTGACATTGCACATTGACTGGCAGATAATATACAAAGTGGTATTGCACATTGACTGGGGGATAGTATATGAACTGGCATTGCACATTGACTGGGGGATAGTATAGAAACTGGTATTGCACATTGACTGGAGGATAGTGTACAAACTGACATTGCACATTGCTTGTAAGATAGTATATAAACTGGCATTGCACATTGCTTGCAGGATAGTGTACTAACTGGCATTGGACTTTGCCTGCAGGATAGTATACAAACTCGTATTGCACATTGACTGGCAGATAGTATATAAACTGGCATTGCATATTGCCTGGTGGATTGTATACAAACTCGAATTGAACATTGTCTGGGAGACAGTATACAAATTGGTATTGCATATTGACTGGGGGATAGTATACAAACTGGTATTGCACATTGACTGGAGGATAGTATACAAACTGGTATTGCACATTGACTCGAACATAGTATACAAACTGGGATTGCATATTGACTGGTAGATTGTATACAAACTGGCATTGCACATTGACTGGTGGATAGTATGCAAACTGGTATTGCACATTGACTGGAGGATAGTATACAAACTCATATTGCATATTGACTGGCAGATAGTATTCAAACACATTGCACATTGACTTGCAGATAGTATATAAACTGGCATTGCATATTGCCAGGAGTATTGTATACAAACTCGCATTGCACATTGACTGGAGGACAGTATACAAACTGGTATTGCCTATTGACTGGGAGATAGTATGGAAACTGGTATTACACATTTACTGGCAGATAGTATACAAACTGGTATTGCGAATTGTCTGGGAGATAGTATACCAACTGGCATTGCACATTGACTGGAGGATAGTATACAAACTGGCATTGCACATTGACTGGCAGATAGTATATAAACTGACATTGCATATTGACTGGGGGATAGTATACAAACTGGCATTGCACATTGACTGGCAGATAGTGTACAAACTGGCATTGGACATTGCCTGCAGGATGGTATACAAACTGGTATTGCACATTGACTGGAGGATAGTATACAAACTCATATTGCACATTGACTGGCAGAGAGTATACAAACACATTGCATATTGACTGGCAGATAGTATACAAACTGGTATTGCATATTGACTGGGAGATAGTATACCAACTGGCATTGCACATTGACTGGGTGATAGTATACAAACTGGCATTGCACATTGACTGGCAGATAGTATGCAAACTGGTATTGCACATGGACTGGGGGATGGTATACAAACTGGCATTGCACATTGACTGGGGGATAGTGTACAAACTGGTATTGCACATTGACTGGAGGTTAGTATACAAATTGACATTGCACATTGCTTGTAAGATAGTATATAAACTGGCATTGCACATTGCCTGCAGGATAGTGTACAAACTGGCATTGGACATTGCCTGGGTGATAGTATACCAACTGGCATTGCACATTGACCGGGTGATAGTATACAAAATGGCATTGCACATTGACTGGCAGATAGTATGCAAACTGGTATTGCACATTGACTGGGGGATAGTATACAAACTGGCATTACACATTGACTGGGGGATAGTGTACAAACTGGTATTGCACATTGACTGGAGGATAGTATACAAATTGACATTGCACATTGCTTGTAAGATAGTATATAAACTGGCATTGCACATTGCCTGCAGGATAGTATACAAAACTGGTATTGCACATTGACTGGAGGATTGTATACAAACTCGCATTGCACATTGACTGGAGGATAGTATACAAACTGGTATTGCATATTTACTGGAGGATTGTATACAAACTCGCATTGCACATTGTCTGGGAGACATACAAATTGGCATTGCGCATTGTCTGGGAGATAGTTTACAAACTGGTACTGCATATTGACTGGAGGATAGTATACAAACTGGTATTGCTCATTGACTCGGACGTAGTATACAAACTGGGATTGCACATTGCCTGGAGGATAGTTTACAAACTCGCATTGCGTATAGCCTGGAGGATAGTATACAAACTGGCATTGCACATTGCCTCGGACGTAGTATACAAACTGGCATTGCACATTGCCTGGAGGATAGTTTACAAACTCGCATTGCGTATTGCCTGGAGGATAGTATACAAACTGGCATTGCACATTGCCTGGAGGATAGTATACAATCTGGTATTGCGCTTTGTGTGGATGATAGTATACAAACTGGTATTGCGCATTGTCTGGGAGATAGTATACAAACTGGCATTGCACATTGACTGGGAGATAGTATACAAACTGGCATTGCACATTGACTGGAGGATAGTATGCAAAGTGGTATTGCACCTTGACTGGCAGATAGTATATGAACTGATATTGCATATTGACTGGGGGATAGTATACAAACTGGCATTGCACATAAACTGGGAGATAGTATACCAACTGGCATTGCATAATGACTGGAGGATAGTATGTAAACTGACATTGCACATTGACTGGCAGATAATATACAAAGTGGTATTGCACATTGACTGGGGGATAGTATACAAACTGGCATTGCACATTGACTGGGGGATAGTATTGAAACTGGTATTGCATATTGACTGGAGGATAGTGTACAAACTGACATTGCACATTGCTTGTAAGATAGTATATAAACTGGCATTGCACATTGCTTGCAGGATAGTGTACTAACTGGCATTGGACATTGCCTGCAGGATAGTATACAAACTCGTATTGCATATTCACTGGGGGATAGTATACAAACTGGTATTGCACATTGACTGGAGGATAGTATACAAACTGGTATTGCACATTGACTCGAACATAGTATACAAACTGGGATTGCATATTGACTGGTAGATTGTATACAAACTGGCATTGCACATTGACTGGTGGATAGTATGCAAACTGGTATTTCACATTGACTGGAGGATAGTATACAAACTCATATTGCATATTGACTGGCAGATAGTATTCAAACACATTGCACATTGACTTGCAGATAGTATATAAACTGGCATTGCATATTGCCAGGAGGATTGTATACAAACTCGCATTGCACATTGACTGGAGGACAGTATACAAACTGGTATTGCATATTGACTGGGAGATAGTATAGAAATTGGCATTGCAAATTTACTGGCAGATAGTATACAAACTGGTATTGCGAATTGTCTGGGAGATAGTATACAAACTGGTATTGGGAATTGTCTGGGAGATAGTATACAAACTGGTATTGGGAATTGTCTGGGAGATAGTATACAAACTGGTATTGCACATTGACTGGAAGATAATATACCAACTGGCATTGCACATTGACTGGAGGATAGTATACAAACTGGCATTGCACATTGACTGGCAGATAGTGTACAAACTGGCATTGGACATTGCCTGCAGGATAGTATACAAACTGGTATTGCACATTGACTGGAGGATAGTATACAAACTCATATTGCACATTGACTGGGAGAGAGTATACAAACACATTGCACATTGACTGGCAGATAGTATATAAACTGGCATTGCATATTGCCTGGAGGATTGTATACAAACTCGCATCGCACATTGACTGGAGGATAGTATATAAACTGGTATTGCACATTGACTGGGAGATAGTATACAAACTGGTATTGCATATTGACTGGGAGATAGCATAGAAATTGGCATTGCAAATTTACTGGCAGTTAGTATACAAACTGGAATTGCGAATTGTCTGGGAGATAGTATACAAACTGGTATTGCACATTGACTGGAAGATAGTATACAAACTGGCATTGCACATTGACTGGGAGATAGTATACCAACTGGCATTGCACATTGACTGTGTGATAGTATACCAACTGGCATTGCACATTGACTGGGTGATAGTATACAAACTGGTATTGCACATTGACTGGGAGATCGTATACAAACTGGCATTGCACATTGACTGAGAGATAGTATACAAACTGGCATTGCACATTGACTGGGGGATAGTGTACAAACTGGTATTGCACATTGACTGGAGGATAGTATAGAAATTGACATTGCACATTGCTTGTAAGATAGTATATAAACTGGCATTGCACATTGCCTGCAGGATAGTGTACAAACTGGCATTGGACATTGCCTGCAGGATAGTATACAAACTGGTATTGCACATTGACTGGAGGATTGTATACAAACTCGCATTGCACATTGACTGGAGGATAGTATACAAACTGGTATTGCATATTTACTGTAGGATTGTATACAAACTCGCATTGCACATTGGCTGGGAGACATTATACAAATTGGCATTGCGCATTGTCTGGGAGATAGTTTACAAACTGGTACTGCATATTGACTGGAGGATAGTATACAAACTGGTATTGCTCATTGACTCGGACGTAGTATACAAACTGGGATTGCACATTGCCTGGAGGATAGTATACAAACTCATATTGCACATTGACTTGCAGATAGTATATAAACTGGCATTGCACATTGACTGGAGGATAGCATGCCAACTGGTATTGCACATTGACGGGGGGATAGTATACAAACTGGTATTGCATATTGACTGGGAGATAGCATAGAAATTGGCATTGCAAATTTACTGGCAGTTAGTATACAAACTGGAATTGCGAATTGTCTGGGAGATAGTATACAAACTGGCATTGCACTTTGCCTGGAAGATAGTATACAAACTGGTATTGCACATTGACGGGGGGATAGTATCCAAACTGGCATTGCACATTGACTGGGTGATAGTATACCAACTGTCATTGCACATTGACTGGGAGATAGTATACAAACTGGTATTGCATATTGACTGGGAGATAGCATAGAAATTGGCATTGCAAATTTACTGGCAGTTAGTATACAAACTGGAATTGCGAATTGTCTGGGAGATAGTATACAAACTGGCATTGCACTTTGCCTGGAAGATAGTATACAAACTGGTATTGCACATTGACGGGGGGATAGTATCCAAACTGGCATTGCACATTGACTGGGTGATAGTATACCAACTGTCATTGCACATTGACTGGGAGATAGTATACAAACTGGCATTGCACATTGACTGGCAGATAGTATGCAAACTGGTATTGCACATTGACTGGGGGATAGTATACAAAGTGGTATTGCATATTGACTGGGGTATAGTATACAAACTGGCATTGCATATTGACTGGAGGATAGTATATAAACTGGCATTGCACATTGACTGGAGGATAGCATGCCAACTGGCATTGCACATTGACTGGCAGACAGTATATAAACTGGCATTGCATATTGCCTGGAGGATTGTATACAAACTCGCATTGCACATTGACTGGGAGATAGTATACAAATTGCTATTGCGAATTGTCTGGGAGACAGTATACAAAGTGGTATTGCATATTGACTGGGGTATAGTATACAAACTGGTATTGCACATTGACTGGAGGATAGTATATAAACTGGCATTGCACATTGACTGGAGGATAGTATACAAACTCATATTGCACATTGACTGGCAGATAGTATACAAACACATTGCACATTGACTGGCAGATAGTATATAAACTGGCATTGCATATTGCCTGGAGGATTGTATACAAACTCGCATTGCACATTGACTGGGAGATAGTATACAAATTGCTATTGCGCATTGTCTGGGAGACAGTATACAAATTGGTATTGCGCATTGTCTGGGAGATAGTATACAAACTGGTATTGCATATTGACTGGGAGATAGTATAGAAACTGGCATTGCACATTGACTGGAAGATAGTATACAAACTGGTATTGCACATTGACTGGGAGATCGTATACAAACTGGCATTGCACATTGACTGAGAGATAGTATACAAACTGGCATTGCACATTGACTGGTAGATAGTATACACACTGGCATTGCACATTGACTGGTATATAGTATACAAACTGGCATTGCACATTGACTGGAGGATAGTATAAAAACTAGTTTTGCGCATTCTTTGGAGGATAGTATACAAACTAGATCAAATGCTACAGATCCAACTTTTACATTCAGAAATACCACATGAACATATTTTTTCATAGAATACAGGATGTTTCTTATTTTTTGCCAATCTATGTTGTGATTTCTTTTTAGAAAACTGTACTGATATTATCCATTGCAATGCAATCATTTTTCAGCATTCCTCACCTAAAACATTAGTCACAATTTCTCCCTCATTTTTCTGAAAAGTCACAGTAAACTCGGTACCAAAATGAAGCTTAAAACATAAATGTTTGTTTCCTGCACATTCTGCAATCAGCGGTTCAGATGTTAGTGAGGTCCCCACTCATCAGGTCAGAGGCAAATAGCCTTATCCAGAAAAACATTAAACATAATGCCTTTTTGTGTCTTAATTTAACAAACCGAGATTCCATTTCACCTAACTGCACGCTTTTTGACTGATTTCTGGAATAATCATGGAGAAGATGTACAAATATCTCACATGCAGAACCGGGGGTGGGATCTGATCCCAGCCACATTTGGGGAGGGGGGGGGGGGTGACTAATATGCTACCCACCATGATGTATATGATATAGTGCCCTGAGCTTTGAAAGGTTTAGTTGCAGTTAGCAGTAACTGGAGTTTTCTCTCAGTTACACAGGTCATGTGGTTGGCAACGGATTGCAGGCCCAGAAGCTGAACCCCGAGGTCAAGGTGAGGCATGCTGACCCTACCCTGGCAGAAGCCAAGACAAAGCTAGAGAACTTCATTCAGGTAGGCCACAAAACACCTGCAGTGCACCGTCAGGCACACATAGCATTAGCATATTGCTATGCGCTAAACTAATCAAATAACTGGTGCTTGGATAAAAATGTAGAGGAAATGCAATGTTGGTAGTGTCCAGGTAAACCAGTTCCAAGGAAACCTTTATTTCAATGTTCATCCTGCTTTTCATGGAATAATTAGTCTGAAGTATTAATGAGTGTGCTTGATTGGTATGTGTTTATCAAGGCTCTGAGGAGGCCTGGTCTAATTTGTAGGCCGGTTCCATTAGGGATCACACACTGGCCAATTTTCCCCATTAAAAAGAGCTAATGTGCAGAACTAATCCAGCTCCCCACATTCCCAGACTCTCACTGCGCTGGGCATAAGTGGTACGCGCGGAAAAATGAGGGATCAATAGGGCTGCCTTGGGAACAGAGAGTCAGGAACACCGACAGAACCCTGGCTATTGGAAAGCCATACCTTTGTCATGCAAATGTGATTAGATACAAAAAGGGGGGGGGGGTGGTGATTTCCAAGACTCCCTAGAGGCGGATGGTAATTCGCACAGTCCTGTGATGGGCTGTGGTAGCCTGAGATGGCCTGTGATAGCACACAGCTCGAGTGTCAGTGCAGGGCAATTAGTCACACAGCTCTTCAGCCCCTGATGAAGTCTCCGGCCTTTTGTGAGGACTGAGGAAATGCAAACCTCTGTAAATAAAAACAAACAAATAAATAAAACGACCCCCAATTATGGGCACTGACTAGAGCTTTGACCTCCATTTCTGCAGGGCTTACGGTTGTTGTCTTGGGAACACATGAGTGGGCAGTTTATTAACTTGGAAATGTATCCTAACCCCTGAAAGATTTCTGTGACCTTAGGGAGCTCACAGAATGTTTATCTGGAGAAGTGATGTAAGGCGTGTTAATGTGTGAGGACCTCAAAGAGAAACCTGAGAGTAAATGCATGGACATGCTGGAGAAGCCGACTGGAAATGTCCTCCGCACCATAAAGGTTGTGGTGAGATATTCCCCAAAAATCAATTGGGGCCGAAAATAGCTCTCGTGGCGAAGTTACGAGTTTCTGTGGTGCTTTAATATACATCATGCTCCCAAACACTCCTATAAATGTATCAAATGAAAGCTGTAAATATCCAAAGTGAGTCCAGCGCTGTCATAGCTATTTGTTTTTTCTTTTTGGGAGGACAAAAACGCAGCCACTCCTGTCTTTTATTGGCCAACTAAAAAAATCTATTTGATGTTTTTGCTTTCTGTCTAGTGCTTTTCTGCATTTTGAATTTGTGTCAGATCCCAGACTGGACCGGGAGATGAATGGAATGCTGGGAGGTCCGAAATCTGACCCACAGAAGTTCACAGATGTTGCTACGCTTTGTCATTCGCTGTATCGCCTTTGATTCTGTGCGGACTTGCAGTCTGTTTGCGCCTTTTCTTCTGTTCATCTGTCTCCCAATGAAAGACACATTTCTGTCTTTCAGTCTCACTTAATGCTGGGCGAATTATCGCACGGTTATTAAAACATAACTGGGTCTCAAAAGATCTTTTTCATTGCTGAACGCTGATATCACTTTATTTCCCGAGGAATGAATTGCCTCAAGGGTGAAGCCATTTAAATTTCCTTTAGTCTGAGATGGCGGCAAACATGAGAGCTCCTTCTCTGGGGGAGAGTGTCAGGAGCTGTGGGGGCTCTGAAGATTCCACTCCTAGGGTCAGTAGAGAGGAGAAAAAGGTTAAGGTTACTCGCTGATGAAATTCCCCATCATTGGCTGTGTGCCTGGAATTGTATTAATGGGCGGGAGCCCCCCGGAGTCTCCTGCTAAACTTCGAAAGTCTTATCCTATGACAAAATGCGTTTAACTCACAAAACGGGCGATTCAGAAGAGAGACCTGTTCGCTAAGAGGAAGACATGTCTGCATCCCACATGTCGCTGTGGCTTTTGTTTCTTAACGAGTCAACACTTGAAATCACAGAACCATGAATCAGAAAGATCTAATGACATATATATCTCCACAGCGGTACTTAACATCAGAAATAACAGATGGGATACAGATTCAGGCGGACAAACATTGTATTACCAATGACCCTGTGTTCGGAAAGAGTGTTTCTTATCTTCAACGTCGAAGTTAAGTCAAACTGACTTAACTCACCTGATAGCTCATTGCTGTGACTCTTGTGCTCGAAAATGACAATTGAACCTTTCGCCCAACCTCTCTTATCTCAGCTGCTGAGGTAGCGCCCTTCCCTTCTTCCTGAACAGTAGTTTCAATGAGCCAGCTGTCTTCAATGTCTCAAACCAAAAGGCTGTATTCCAGCTGCACTGGAAATCTCTGGAAGTTATTGGACTCAGGCTGGGCAGGAGGGGGTCAGGTCAGTTTTAACACATCTTCTGTTTAATTGGGAATTGATGCTTCCTGTTCTTCCTTACAGTATTGTATTAAAATAAGGTACGCTTTAAATCAGATTTTTTTATTTTATTTAGAGAACTGTCCTCTGCACAGACTCTGGGTCCAGGGAAAAACACTGTAGACCTCATGGTGAGCTGCGGTAAGCCCTAAGGGCCTGGCGACTATCAGCAGAGGCCCAAGTATAATCCTTCCACATCAGATGGTGATCATCCTGGGCCTGGTTGTAGTTGCTATGGCCGCAGTGATAATTCCTACAAGTTTGTGGCTTGTGGCTTTGGTCCAGAGGTCAGCTCATCTCTCTGTTTACTTTTGTTGGACTTATAATAGGTCTTTGTTTGCTTTTGTCCTGAAGAGATTCTCAGGTTTAATATTATAACTTGTCCTTTTAAACTGTCTGTTTATATTTGAGCGCGTTGGTGGAATGATGAGGTCATGAGTCATGCTTGAATGCACCCTGGTGCTGTACTCTTGCGGAGTCTCCTAAGTGTGTTGGACACCCTGTGGGAGTGTCAGTACCTACCTAGAAGATGAACATAAACCATGCATCCAGCTCCAGTGGATTTGCCGTCTGCTCCTTTCTGCTCTAGGCCTCCCTCCGCATTCACGCAAACTGCACACATACAGGCATTCAGAAGCAAGAAACATGCGATTGCAGCCACATGTCTCCAAACTCGCCAGGATGATCAAATTCTGTCCTAACGTGGATACTTTAAGATGATGCAATGTGTCAACAGTCTTCAATCCAAAACATCTTTTCACTTGCATTCCTTCATGCAATACTTTATCAACGCCCTCGACGTCTGTAGAAAATCTGATTTTTATTTGTTGCTCGTGTGCAAGGCAGAGTCTATATGGGAGACCTTTTAGGAGAACTGTATCCCGGCAGCTCCTGCGCTGAGAACACAGACAGCACCGGACTCCGTCCTCGATCCCAGGGCATATGGGAGAGTGTGGGAAAGAGGGCGAGGGAGAGGCCAGCGCAAGTTAAGCACTTCTCTGGGTTTTGCTAATGAAACCCAAATGTGGATGATTGAGTTTTTCCTCTCCCACTTCCTCTGCCTCATCTTTGGATGCTCTCCACCTTGGCTGCGCCTTCCATTCCACTGTGGATCTCAGATGAGGTGACAGTGGCAGTGTTGTCCAGTGCTAGGTCCCATGGGCCCTAGAGAGTCATGCTTCTGCCTCCAGCTAGTCTCACATTTTCATGGGGTAGAGGGAAGGAAGGAGGATGAAGGAAGGACAGATGGGGTTTTCTCCCTTTCTGCCACAGACCCAGGTTCAGGAGTGTTCTTCTTCGATGAACGCTATGAGCATGCAGTGCCCTTGCAGTCTGGCTTACGCATTACATCAGGCACCTGGGGATGACGTGCCACCTCTAGGCTTTAGAGTGTAAGAGGAATGTTGATTGGCTGTCACAGTTTCAAGTTCAGTAAGAAGAGACTGTGTGATTCCTGCTTTTATACTCAATGGCCTATCTGGGTTCCACCATGAGGCTCTGCATTTTTTCGTGTGACTTACATCAGAGGCAGAACGAGCGGCTCCCACCTGCAGCAAAACAGCCAGGAATGACTCACGATGAGATCGGTAGTGCCAAAGTGATGCCTGACAAGGTTCTACTCCCATATTTCATTTAGCTAATAGCATCGGTGGTTTTTTTGTTTGGTGGGCTGCCATACCTGCATTGTAAAGCTAGATGGCAGTGTCAAAGATTCTACCTGCAGACACATGCACATCCAGCAGAGGTGGCTTCAAATGGAGGTGACCAGTGTGATGGGCACCTTTTACATCTTGATTTCACCTTTACCTGTAATACAGTCTGGTCTTTGATTCTTTATACATGGATTTGTGTTTCCTATCTGCTTAGCCTAGCCGGGCGTTCCGGCCTGGGAAACTTCAAGATATTCTTTCTTTTATTCTAGTTACTCAAAGCCACCTTTGCACTTCACCACGTTCCTCCTTCTTTAAAGCTAAAATTGTGCTTCTCTCTTCCATACCAGCTGACAGTGTGCCTTTTACATGCAATTTCTCTTAAGCAAAGGATACGCGTCTTAAACAAAGACAAGCATCACCTGATAGGATCGTTTACCTGCATCACGCAGCAAAGGTTGTGTTCATGGGCCTTGGGTGACTCTTCAGGCCTGTTTCTGAACACTGAGGAGCCAGAAATCTGAAACAAGACATGCTGGGGCTGTCCAGCTACGAATGGATGTTGAGTGGATGTAAGCTGGACATTTTCATTGGACAGGAATGATATTTGTTGACTGTAAAACAGCTTTCACCATGCCACTGACCAATCAAATCATTACTTGGCCCTGGATTGTGGCATATTCGTATTTGGAATTGGATTGATAAGAAAACTCAGTCCCTTTTATAATTAAAGTTAATGATAGTCAGGTAGATAACTAGGGCATGTATACAGTGCAATGCAACAGCGTGGGCACCTCACTGAGGTTGCATGATAATTTGCTCTGTCTTCATAAGAGAAGGTCACAGCAATATTCCATTTTTGTTCTAGAGAAATTCAGACAAGGTGATGTTTATCAGACCAAAATTCTCAGTGTAGCATTATTGAGTTGTATGAAATAAAATAAAATGTAAAAATGGGATTTGCAAAAGTTTGGGTGCTCTTTTAATTGCATTAATTTGAAGACCCGTAGCCATTCAATGCTGACAGGTTGCAGCACAAAATTGCTTTGATTAGCTCATTAGACCTTAAGCTACAAAGACAGATGCAACCAATCATGGAAAAGGTTATTTAACATAGGTAATTGCTAGTCGTGCTTCTCCTTGGTTCTCTCTTAGAGAGTGCCAACATGGGGACCTCTAAAGAACTCGCTACTGACCTAAAAACTAAAATAATTTGTCGTTATGAACTAGGAGAAGGGTACAAAAAATTATCACAAAGGTTTGGACTCTTTGTCTCCAGTCAGAAATGTAGTGAGGAAATGGAAGGTCACAGGACAGACCTTGTGTAGGAACGATGTCATAGGCCAGGAAAATATCTGAAAGGCACAGGCTGGTCTGAATGGTCACAGACAAACAACAGACCACCTCCGGAGAGCTGCAGCAACATCTGACTGCTGATGGTGTCATTGTACATGGTCCCACAGTCCAGTGCACTTTGCACCGGGAACAGCTCGCTGGAAAGGTGGCATGCAAAAAGCCTTTTCTGAGTCCTCGCCATGGGCATGCAGAACCACATCTGGACAAGCCAGAAACATTTTGGAAAAAAATATTCTGGGCAGATGAGACTAAGGTGGAGTTATTTGGTCACAAGCAGAGGTGCTATGCATGGTGACAAACACACAGCATTCCAGGGTAAGAACTTGCTGCCTACTGAAAAATTTGGTGTTGGGTCCATCATATTATGGGGCTGTGCAGCCAGCACAGGTACCTTGTTAAAGCGCTGTATGAATTCGTCCCAGTATCCGCAGATTCTGGACAAGAATGTTCAAGAGTCAGTCACAAAGTTGAAGTTACGCCCGGTAGGATGTTTCGGCACGACAATGACGCAAAGCACCATTCAAAATCTACCAAGGAATTCATGGAGAGGGACACTCTCTACAATGTTCCTAGTTCCCAGACCTGAACATCATTGAAAATGCAAGGATTTATTTGAAGCAGGCTGTTCACGCTTAGAAGCTATTAAACCTGACTGAACTGGCGGCATTTTGTATAGAAGAATGGTCCAAAATACCACGAGCCAGAATTCAGTGACCTGTCAGTGGCTATAGGAGGCGTCTACAGGCTGTTATTTCAGCCAAAGGAGGCTCCACTAAATATTGATGGGATTATTCCTTTAGGGAGCCCAGATTTATGCACCTGCCTGTTTTTGCTTAAATGCATATTCAATTGGTTCTGTTGGTCTAATAAAAAATGTTTCACTATTGAAATGTTGCTGTTTCCATAAAATATGTTTAAATGAAGTTGCTGCCTCAAAATTTTATTTAAAAAGTTATAAATTGATACAGTTATTTGTATCAGGGGTGCCCAGACTTTTGTACTTTATAGCATTTTTAAAAAGCTTTTCCATATGGCTGCTCCACTTCAAATTGCTTAGATGTTCAGTGGTCCAGGGTCACTTCAAAGAGACGGATTACTTGTCCTCAGCACAATCTGACAATGTGGATACAAGCAGCAATGGAAAGAGTTCAAATTTCTGCCATGCATGATTGTGCGAGTGTTAATGCACATAAACAAGTTTATAAAGTTTTTGCTGCTGTATATTATGGGATCATCCCGTAATCCTGTTTTCAAGCAATGTCGTGTAGTAACCCCCCCCACAGAAAATTGGTGGCCTGACTCACCGTTAAGATTTCCGGCCTAAACAAGCCTCCCAGTCTGCCCCTGTTTGGTGAAATATGTGAATTAAACTTAATTTAACAAATAGGGTGAGGAAAGGCAGATAATCTGGGAGCTAATGTTTTGCTTATGATACGTCAAAAGCAAAATATAGAAATATGGATAAATGGAGGCCATTCGGTTAATCTGACAGTATAATTTCCTTCGGTCCGGTGGAAGCTCATTGCAGAGGATAGACTTCACTGCTTCACTGTCTAAATACCTCGTCGGACGTCTTCCTTGGCTCTTCTCCGTCTGCTCAAGATTAGAAGGGAAAACATTTACATGATGAGTGATCTTAATGTCTCCTGCTCAGCGCCCGGAAGCCTTAGACTGCACTCCGACAGTTGATCTAATGGTGTCGCTGCCAGAGCCGGAGTGCAACCGGGATGCATCTAAGTTCTGGAAGCTTCTCCAGGCCTGGGAGGTGTTTGGTGGGAGCCAGGGCTGCTGGCTCTGTGGACACCCAGTAGTGGCTTCCCACTCTGCTTGGACTCTGGCTCAGTTCAGTGGAGGCCACTGTCTTTCTGGAAGATGAACCAAAGCAGGTGACAGATGGAGGTCGCATGTGTTGCATATGTCTGCTCCTCCTTGTTATTGGGTTCAAAATCTCCAGTCTCCAGTGTCTAGTTAACGCCTCTATTTCTGGCTTTCTTCAGCTGAAGGTCTTCGCCAAGGTCCTCTTTCTGTCATCGTAATACAATCATACTCAGCTGACAATTTTATATACGTGATTATGCAAGTCTTTGCACGTGTATGTATGTGCCAGAGCTGTAGCTGACACAGACGATCACCTTGGGCGCCAATTGATTAGGGAGCACAAAATGGGGAGTGAAAAAAAGCAGAAGAAACTTGTGATATTACAGTTTTTTGCACTAGTTTTAACATTTCACTGTTTTTATTCTTAAACAGAGAGACTAGCTAGTTAGCAGCCACGTACCCTGTGCTGCTGAAATGATTTTGATATAAATGAACAGACAGCATTTGTTTTCTGGAGTTCTGGGGTGAGCGGGAATGGGTTGGAGTCATAGCAGAATCTCGTCCAGGGCACAAGAACACCCTGGACAGGCCCTGGTGTGCACACACATGTACAGAAGAGCCAATGGGTGTGTTTAAATTTACTTGTGGTGCGTCTGTTAAGTGACCCGGAACAGTTTCAAATGATGCCCATAATGCTCTCCTGCAATGAATAATGGGCACGTTATGAGTTTAATCCACGGCCAAAGGAGAACTGAATTAAAAACTTTGGTGGACTTTCCAGAGGTATCTGAAGGTCACGGAGCCGAATACCCAGACTGGACAGCCGAAATGTCATTTTGTCATTTCCTCCTTGATCAGGTTGGGCTGGTGTGTGGAAATCCCAGTAAGCTACTGCGCAGATTGTAGAAGCTCAGGGGCCGCAGGAAAACGGAGGCTATCACTCAGCCGACACACCATAAGGAACAAGTTAGGACCCAGCTGCAGTTTAAAAACAAGGTTGTTTAAGCGCCATTTAATATCGGCGAAAGTAACGGAAATGTCAATTTAAGGTGTGTCCATTTCTTTTGACCTCACTTACACTGCTGGGCAAATCCTGGCCCCCACCCGCTTTGGGCTGAGCCGCAGTGTGCTTAGTATTTAGCTGCTAATTCTGGTTTATTGAGAGCCACATGTAAAAGGCGCTATTGTTGCTATTTGTACAGCTGAATGTAAGCTGAAGGTATGTGTTAGTGCTTTTGCCCCAGAGGATAATCGCACTATCTGGCGGCCCCCTGAAACTTGTCCATTTATGAGTCTGTGGTCACAGGGAGCACAGTCAGTCCCGGAACTGGGCACTGCTTCGCCGTGGAGCTGGACCTGCATGACAGCTGAGTGCTTCACTGTGGGGCTGTGGAAAATCCAGCAGTCATGAACTGATCTGAGCTGCTTTTTTCCATTAGCTCATCGAGGAAGAAGCAGGGTGGAACCAGGCAGGTTAGAAAGCCGAGGATTTTTAAATAAATTTTGCTATGGGTGGGACGACGAGCTCAATCATGTGACATGGAGATTGTATGGAGGAATTGGGGCGTTATGGGAATAAGGGTTTGACAGGACTGTGCTGGGAAAACAATCCCGGGTTGGCTAATTGGGAGAATTTGCAGGGAACTGCCCTGATTCTGGGCTTGTGATGAGCATTGTGAGGTAATGTAAAGTTAATGCTGTAGCAGAAAATACAATTTAATCTGCACCATGCAATCGAATCCCCCGCCGCCCCCCCCCCCCCCCCTTCCCTCCAAGGCCAGTCTGTGGCATGACATTCTTGGGATGCTGGAGCTCTGACAGGGAAAAACGGAAGGGAAGTGTCTCTTTTCTCAGTAATTCAACCCAGGTGGTGAAAGACCTCCTCACCTGAGTTTTCCCCTGGAGGTCCAAACCTCTCCTGCCCCTGGAGGTCCAAACCTCTTCTACCTCTGGAGGTCCACACCTTTCCTGCCCCTGGAGGTCAAAACCTCTTCTACTCCTGGAGGTCAAAACCTCTTCTGCCCATGGAGGTCCAAGCCTCTCCTACCCCTGGAGGTCAAAACCTCTCCTACCTCTGGAGGTCCAAACCTTTCATGCTCTTGGAGGTCAAAACTTCTTCTACTCCTGGAGGTTCAAACCTCTATTGCCCCTGGAGGTTCAAACCTCTCTTGCCCCTGGAGGTCAAAACCTCTTCTACTCCTGGAGATCAAAACCTCTTCTGCCTGTTCAGGTCAAAACCTCTTCTGCCTGTGGAGATGCATGCCTCTCTTGATCCTGTTAGATTTCTTTTTTTATGTTTGTTCCTTGCAATGAGGGACCCAAAGCAAGAATGTGATGTTACGCAGGTATTAGAGACACATTTACATTAAATAAGTTATTTTGCAGATACAGTGGGTCATGGAGTAGGGTATGCCAGCCTCTGGCGCCGTTGGGGTTAAGGGCCTTGTTCAAACACCTAACAATGGTATGATTGCTCTGCTGGCCATAGCATTTGAACCCACAACAAATTCGTAACTCAGGAATATGCATACTCATACACCCAATTTAGAGATTTAGATAAAAGTAATCCATCCTTTATTTGAGATTTTGAAATTACTTTTTTTTGTATTTTACAACTGTGTGACACTTGCTTAAGGCCTAAGGCCACATGATGGGTGTTTAATTTTGGGACAGGTGTAAGGAGTAATGGGGAGAGATAAAACAAGACAGGCTTTTCGGCGTGAGCCCAGAGGGGATCTGATACAGAAAGGGTGAGAGTTGAGGCACAGAAGGGTTGTGCTGCAGAGTTGCTGGCGCACTGGGGGGTGGGCATGTTGGTGGGCTGGCCTACCATACTGGGGGCAGGCCGCGGGCCAGCAAGGATCCGCTGGGACAACAAAGGCAGAAAATATGCACAAGCGTCACCCTCACAAAGCATAAAAATCCTAAACGTGAGTTTTCTTTTTAGACTGAAAATTGCCACTAGACACAAAAAAGGTAAATAATTAACCTTCTGAATCCACATTTTCTTCTCTCTTGAGGATGATTTTTGGCGAAACAGAGCCAGTTAAAATGCTGTCAGTCGTGCAATGCAACATGAAAATGTCTTTTTGAAGCCAAAATGAGTTGAAATACTTCCTCAGATTGAATACGATTGACAATACAAGCTCCTTGTAGCTGCTTATTGACATGATATAGCCATCTATCTGTCTGCTTTGTCTAAAGAATGGATTTAAAAATATGTTTCCTTGTTTCCAAGCCAAAAAATAATTTCATGCCATCAGCTTATAATAATAATTAGAGCCATCAGCTCTAATAAATCATGTGCCACAAAAAGCCATCTAATTAGTTGTATTCACAGAAATAAAGATGGAATAGCGTTAGCATGCTAACAAAAACAGAAATGCTATTAAATTCAGTGATATACTTGCTATTTTCAAAGTTTGCTCTGTAAATTATGGCGCTGTTAGGGGTCTTTTCAGTTTGAGCCGCTCTTGAAGTGCTATGTAACCATTATTAGTTGCACTCACTGCCTAAAACCTCATCTCTCCTCTCTGGATCTGCCCTATTTTATAGTTTTGGGAATCCTAAAGGATCCTTTACTATTATTATAAACATTGCTGTTGCTGCAGCTGATAACCAATAAGAAACACTGAATAAACCGCCAATTTTCAAGAGTTATTCCTTTTCTTGGTTTTTGTGTATGTCTGACTGTGAACTACCTGTCCATTAACAATTATTGTGTTGTAATAGTTGTCAACAGAGTTTGTGGCAACATCTCAAATTGCATGTAAGCACACTGGCCATGACAAACACAGCAAAAGAACACATACAGTACACATGGAGCACAGGCAATACACATGGAGCACAGACAGAACACATGGAGCACAGACAGAACACATGGAGCACAGACAGTACACATGGAGGACAGACAGAACACATGGAGCACAGACAGTACACATGGAGCACAGACAGAACACATGGAGTACAGACAGAACACATGGAGCACAGACAGTACACATGGAGCACAGACAGAACACATGGAGCACAGACAGTACACATGGAGCACAGACAGAACACATGGAGCACAGACAGAACACATGGAGTACAGACAGAACACATGGAGCACAGACAGAACACATGGAGTACAGACAGAACACATGGAGCACAGACAGTACACATGGAGTATTGCATCAGACAGGAGACTATGCACCAATATGGCAGATGACAGGCTTTTGCTTGGTGTGGTGCGTTGGCTGTGCAACCATTGTATAGTACAGGGTTAGGTTGAGCATGGAGCCTGTTCCCTCAAAAAGTATGTAATGTGAGGTAGGGGGCACCCTTGCTGGGAGGCTAGCCCTTTGCAGGAAGGCCATGCAAACTTTACTCATAAACCAGGGTTCATAGCAGTGGTTCAAACCCTCAGTCCTGGAGGCCATAATGCTAGTACTGATGTGATGTTAGGGGAGAGTTTCCCAATCCAGTATCTCAGCTTACTCCTCGGGGACAAGTCCACATTTTTGCTTCCTCCCAACTCCTGTTCGCGAACTTGGAGGGAGCAAAAAATGTCTATTGGTCCCAGAGGATCAGGTTGGGAAACAATAAAAAACATGTGTTAGAGGAAAGACACCAAGACCTGTTTTTTTTTCATTAGTTGGAAAAATGACATAGTTTTTTGAAGTGTGTGAGTGAGTTTGTAACGATACTGTATTCCATAATCTGGAAACGGTGAAACGTCACATATTGGGTGTAGTCAGGATACACTCCATTGTTCAGTTATTTGGTTTTATTAAAAACAACATGCAAGCTGAGAGCCAGGGCTGCTGAAGCTGGCATTGCGTGCTGTTCTCTTTATCCTCTGATGAAAGCTCGACGTGATCTTCCTGCAACCTCAGAATAACAATGACTAACAGCAGATAAGACAGCAGTTTGGCTCCTGTCAAAAACAGCATGTCAGAAATGTTTCAGCCTTAGGATTTCATTTCATACCTACCGGGGTGGGGGTTTATCTCCGCATAGCCCAAGATAAAGGCTTTGCTAAACATTATTTGTGGAGAAGGTCATCAAAACTCTCCGTTCTTTTGTCCTTCGTGAGGACACTCAAATATGTCTGTCCATCATGGTGACAGATCTTTCATCATATCATCGTATATAAATGTGCTGTTTCTGAGAAATCCTCCCTCATCATTCTGACAAATGGTGCTCGATTTTCATCATTCTGTTTCATTTTCTTGAAAGACACCAGCAAGCCACGTGCTGGAGAAGATGATAAACTGTATTCCATCTTACACGAGGCTGTCAGGGTCGGCCCCTGTTGTCCCACTCTGTGTCCCTTCCCCGTTTGGCCAGCAGGTGCTGCTGGTCATCCCGTCCCTCATGTTGTCAGTCTTTGTCTTTCCCCTGCTCCCGGTTGGCTGCATGGCTCAACTTGTGGAGCATGTAGTTGTCTGTGGACCCCTCTATCCTGTGTTTGAATTCCCCCCTCCTCCATTTTTGTATCTTGTTTCATTAGTATGAGTTTTTCTAGTTCCTGTGTCTCCTGGTGATTTTTCCATTCATTTTCTTGTTTTGAGCCTTAGTTATGTTTTATTGGTTTTGTTACTCTCATTAGATTCTGTGTTTCCAGTTTTCTTGGTTAGTTCTTAGTTTCCCTGTTTTAGTTCCTTTGAGTTTCATCTGTGGTCTGTTTTACAGTTTTTGGTTAATTATTCTCACCAGTCCTGTGTTAGTCTTGTTACCCAGTTTCAGTTTCAGTATTTAAGTTCCTGCTTCTGTTCAGCTCCCTAGTGGTTCGTTGAATGTTCCCTTGATTGCGATGGTTAATGTTTGGTGTTACATGTATAGTGCCTTGAAAAAGTATTCATACCCCGTGAACTTTTTCACATTTTGTCACCTTACAACCACAAACTGAAATGTTTTTTTATTGAGATTGTATGTGCTAGACCAACACAAAGAAGCACTAGCCCTTGCTTGAAGTCTATAAGTATATATGTGGAGAACCAGTCATTAGTCTTGTACTGCATGTAAGCAGGATATGCATGTAATATTAAAGCTTTGAATCAACTTCACTATACTGTAATGTGAGGGTTTAATTAGCTGCCTAGATTCAATAATTAAATTATTCTATTTTAAGTTAGTAGTAGCTACCTACATGGAAAAAAAGAGAACTTTTGCAAATACCACCAGGGGAATGCAGGTCAATTCTGCTGGTATTCATAAATCTTGCTGTTTATGATTTAACAGTTTTATTTGTTTATTTTTTGAGAATTTCTTAAGTCTTATCTGTGTTCTGAGCTTTAAATTTAAATTTATGTTCACTGCTCTTGTTTGGTCATTGGTGCAATTTTATTTTTTGTTTGGTCATGGTTTTTTCATGGTCAGTCTAGGTTTAGTCTGAGGTTAATCCAGTTTGAGTTCTGGATTAGATTAGGCTTGGTCTTTATGATTGGTGTTTATTCAATAAACATTTACAAACTCATTGTTTATTATGAGTGTGTACCAGAAAAATATTATTCTCCTTCATTTCTCATATTTATATGGACCCCCTGAGAAACTCTTGCTCACCCTTTGGCCACCCCTTAAATAAAACTCTAGCTCCACAACTGCAGCTCTCTTCTGTGGTCTAGGCTGCTCTCTGCCTGTGTCTGGGCTGCTCTCTGCCTGTGCCTCGGCTGCTGTCCGCAGGGGTCTGGGCTGCTCTCTACTTGAACCTAGGCTGGCGTCTGGCCTGCCCTTTGTCTGGGCCGCTGCTGCTCTTTGTTTTTTCCTGGGCTGCTCTTTTCCGGGGCCTTGACTGCTCTCTGTCTGGGCCTGGGCTGATCTTTACTTGTACCTGGAATACTCTTTGCTGGGACCTGGGCTGCTCTCTGCCTGGGCCTGGGTCGTGCTGGTCCCTGACTGTCCTCTGAACTGGTGCTGTGTATATTATCTGCAGGAGGTGTGGGATACTACGCCCGGACTGTATTCCGTCTGGTCCTGGGCCGAGCTGAGCAGTGGAGGTACAGAGGGCAGTGCTGAGTGTGATGATGAAGATGGCTGCCAGGGCTCTGGAGAGGGGGCCTCCAAGAACCGTGAGTCTCTCTGCTTCCACAGTTCACCTCTTTCCTCATCCTGCTGGTCACTCATTCCCAGATAGCATTCCTGACTTCATCATCATGCCATTCCTGTTTCTCTTCATGGTATCACCCTAAAATTTTTCACCCTTGGTCCTTTCTGCCTCCTTCTTTGCCTTTATCGTCCCCTCCCATCCCTCACTCCCCTCCCTCTCTGCTGTGTCCACTGTGCTTCCCTTGGTAGGTGTCAGTCCTGCTGTGAACTTTGCTCTCGCCAGAGCAAATAATTACCCGCTCTGAAAGAGATTCCATCTGAGACAAATGCTGAGAGAGGAATTCTTCTGAAACAGCCTGTGTTTTGATCACTCTCCCTGTGAAGACCGTGTGCTCGATTCAGGCAGACAGGCTGCATTTATAAGTATGGGTGCGGAGGAAGAACCTGCTGTTTGATGCATGTGTGACAGGAAGTGGACGCAGGAGCTGCGCTTGTTCCATGTACATTTTCATACCAGAACATCTCGATAAGCGTTGGGTCAGTCCCATGGTCTACTATCCAGAAGCTTTCTGTCAAGCAGAATCGTGTTCAATGATGTCAGCATTCCACAATAAGACGACAAACGACTGCTTGCCTCAGGCACTGTTTAGGAATAATTACCCTTGTGCCGTGGTTCTCGTTCGTTATAACTTGCTCACTTGACGCAATATCCCAGCCCCAATTTAACATGCTTCATTCTTGACCTTAAAAATATCAGATGATGTTTCCATGGAGATGTAGGATAACGGCTGGACACATGCTTCAAATGACCACTATCTTGTCAATTAGCATATTAGCATATTTTATTAGGCATAGCTTGTTTGTTTACGTGGATGAAGTACAGAGGCTGGGTTCAGCTCTGTTTTCTACTTGGCATCGTTAATGCCATAAATAATTTGCATTAATGAGAATTAAGATGATAAAAGAAGAGAAAACCTGATATTAAAATCAGTCTACCTGCCTTTCATGCCGAATAGCAGGTGTTTGAATATGAGTATCATTGGAAGAGACTTACCAAAACAGCACTCATCTTCTGTCATTGCTAAGGCTAATGTATTCCTCAGAGTCTGTTTCCTTGCCTTCACTTTCTAGCTCTTACACGCTCCTACAATATTTATATTACCATGAAGTCACCTGACATATGCCTTTGGGGTCAAATTGACCCCAGGATAGGTGTGAGAGGTAGGCCAGTTTCAGCTGAAAAAGCAGTCCATTGCCTTGTAGAGTGATAGTCGCATGCTGAAGAGCAGCACATTGTTCTTAATCATCCATTGCCTTTTGATCTCTGTACGTGGGATTAGCCTGGTAATCGAATGGTTATGTGTTCTAGTTGTACTCTTGTACCATTTGGTAAGACATTTCATATACATTTGCTAAGAAGAACATCAGTTGGAAGACAACATGTGAAGCATGATCGAGGTGTGGGAACGCATCTGCCCCAGTGTCTGCAATAGGCTTTAGATCTATGGGTAATTGTTTGATAGAGAGTGAGATCAAGATGCTGGAATCATTAGTGGGTAGTACTGTGCCTCATGCCTTCAGGTTTGGTGGAAGGTGTTGAATCCCATCCTCTTTCTTTCCCCGTGCGGAGTTTCTTCTCCCACATAGTGCGAGTTTCCCCCACGTGCTCCGAATTCTTCCCATTGTCCAAAGGAATACAGCTCGGCCGTCACTGCCAATGTGTGATTTCCTGTTTGAGCATCTGCCTGCCATGCTAACAAAGTGCATTGTTAGTGCTTGCATGCGTCACAGGTGTGCGGGGGCAGCTGTACGGGGGCAGCATGCCTCTGTCTGTTTGGGCGTCTGCACTTGTCCACATTTGTAGGTAAACCCCCAGAGCTGGATCCTGGAACTGGCCTGGAGTGTCTTCATTTCAGTGACATCGCAGTCGCTGTAGAAACTTGTCTGCTGAAGAGAGATGTGTGAAGCTTGACAGATGCCCAATTGTCCTCTGCCTCCTGCTGAAGTCTCGCAGCTGGCTGTCTCCAGACTTCTTGTCATCTGGATTGTGGGGGTGGAAGGGGGGGGGGCGATTCTGTCAGTGCTGCAGCATCCAGGCCCCTGCTAGCCCGGCGGACAGGACGGCAGGCTGGAAGGACAGGTGTGCTTCACTCAATAAGGCCATCTGTATTCAAAGAACAAGATAGGAAGGCAGAGACCGGCCTGTCAATCTACAGGTCAAGGCAGCCACACTGCTGTAGGGTTACGGCTAAAGAGTAGAAGAGCCGTACCTCTCCTGGCTGTTGTGGGGAGAGTTTATCGATTCAGATTGTACTTCCTGGGTAAATGCTTTCCCAGCTGCCCAAGTAAGAGCATGCTTTCCTAATAAGATGTGTAGAAGTTTGACTGCTTAGTCACTTCACTAAAATTCTGAGCTTGTCAGCTGAGTCTGAGCGAGAGTACAGTGAAACGCTCATAGTCGATCGCATGTTCCCTTTGGATTCTTAGTGCTTCGGTCATTTAGGGATGTTGAGTTGTTGGGGTCTCACGTCAGCTTTGTGTAGCTGTGTGTGGTATTTCCCGCCTTCTTTGGTGCTGTGTGGAACAGGCCTGTACAGATAGCTGGGCAGCACTGCAGAAGTGCAGGCATCTGTCAAAAGTGGATTAGGATCCTGTTTCTTATTTTTATGATGCATTTCTCAGTGTTGAAGGAATGTTTTGCTTGCTTAAGGACTTTTCAGGGTACAGGGGCGGCTTGGCCTTGATGTGGCATGACGCTTTTAGGGGCTTTTATCTACCTGCATCCTCCTTGAACTTGGTCCTGGCTCCAATGCTTTAACCCTCTCTGATGCCTTTGCTAGCTTATGCAACTTGATAGAACAAGTGTCCTCCTACATATTTTTCAACTGCGATGTCGATTTAAGAAAAAACTGATACTTAAATTAAGCCCACATTTAGTTTGAATTGCCATTTTAGTTTTATCCTTCCAGTCAGGAAGACCCCGCTGCAGTATGAAGGATGGCAGCAAATTAAAGTCAGCCTCAGTATTCCTGCATCCTTCTGTGTCTGCATCTCTGTGACTGATCACCTCTGGGCAGCGGTGATCAAGATAGAAAGCACCCTAGTCAGCAAGTTCAAGTGATATTAGAGACGGAAGACGCTGTGTGGATCAGTGGGTTAAGCACCTGTGCTTCTGAGTGTAAGGTTGCCATTTGGAGCCTCGGCAGACTCTGTTGGGCCCTTGAGCGAGGCCCTTAAGCTCCCCCAAAATGCTCCAGGGGCACCAGAAAAATGACCTCACCCTGTGCTTGGATCACAGGTTTCGCTCTCAACTGTATATGTATGTTTCAAAGGAAAGCATGATGGGCCATGTGAAAAGAAGCTGATAGATGTGAGCAGATGACAAATAAAGGATCATTTCATAAGAAAGAGGGGAATCATTTCAGTTACATCCTCACTTTAAGTAATGCAGTACTATTGGTCTGTCTTCCAGTTGGTTACCTTGGTCATTTTTATGGAGGCCTGGAGCCTATTCTAGGCAGCATAGGGCTGGAGTACAACCTGGATGGGATGCCAGTCCATCACAGGGCACCTAGACTTTATGGGAAATTTAGTCATACCTGCTACCCTTACTGCATATCTTTGAACTTTCTGAGGAGAACCCATGATGAACTACGACTGAAGTAAAACAGTTTATTTCAGAACCAGACAGCACATCGCTAAACTAGGGAAGATCCCTGGACAGGATGCCAGTGCATTCTGGGGGGAAAAACACACCCAGCAATTTAGGGACTTCAAACCAGCTACAGGAGCCCACCTGTCAGGGATAATCAAGGAAACCCAAGAGAAAAAACATAATAAGAAGTTCAGATGGGACACACAGAAGCGGGGCAGCACAGTAAAGTCAAACCCAGAAGTGTGGGATGCATCTGGGCGCAGGCTGCAGCAAGGCCTTGCTGGAGAGCAACCATCTATTGTGCTTGATCCTGGTGCATGCTGGGTAAAATGTCAGTTGCTCCAAGCTCACCCATCTGTTTGCGGGTTGGCTCTGCCATCACCTGTCTTGGGTCTGTAAATCGCTCGTGACGCACGGGGAGACGAAGTGGCAAGATAAAGAGTGAAAACAGAGGGAGGATTCCTGACAGATGTAACCCTTTCTACTCTTGCCTTTCTCCACAGCCTGGAGACCTGTTTACACCCCATCACTCTCACCTTCAAATGTGATTGGTCTGAGAGACATTCGACACTTTAAAATCATAACAGAATTCACTTCCTCTGCAGCATAATAGTGCTGTATAGAGTGGGGTTTAAATGTGAATCCACGGGTATTAACTGCTTTAGCGCTCCATTATGGCCTACGGTCGGCTAGCTAAAGGTCTAATGTTTCCCCGGATGAAAGCGGTGAGGTAATCATGCAGCCCTGCCCTCACCCCTTTCGGGCTTCACATTTGGGTTTTAGGAGCTACTTAGGATGGAACTGAGTGGTAATTAAATGATCTCTGGGCCCTGGTGATCTCCCACCGGGAAATTTTCCAGGACAAATTCTGTTTTTTGGCTCGGTGAGAGTTTGTGGGAAAAATGAAAGGTAAAAGTCTGAGCCGGCTCCAGGCCAACTTGGATGATGATGAAAAAAAAATTGGATACAGTAATTGCTTGGCAGCTGACAAATTTAAGTCAGGTAGGTGTAACATGGCTAATAGGATGCTATCTTATGGGGGACGCAGGGGGGGCCTGGACAGAATGCCACCTGTGCCCCTCTGCTCTCAGGGACGTGGGGTTATCCCGGGGAAGGTGTGTGCCCAACAGAGGCGCACATGGAAGACAGGAAGCAGGAAATGAAAGGTTTTGATGGTAATATGTGCACGCACGAGACCCATCTGTTCCCCATGGGCCGGGATCAGGGGCTTAAGTGGGGACCTCTCACCGATCCGGGCCGGGCCTTTCCTGAGCCGGTCCGAACACCGGACTGCTGCTCAGTGGGAGTGGCAGTGGGATGCTCTGGGCTGCTTGTTTTTCATACACCCTCCTCTACACACTGGCCTCTCACTCGCTTTTCATTTCACCACAGATGCTGGCTTCTGTCTCACGCTTCGGCTTGTAAATGGTAAACAGACTCGAAGCTGCCTTCCAAAGCCTCAGGAAATTAATGTCTGCTCGGCTCTATCTGCTCCGTCGACCCGTTTCAGGGCCTCCTGCCCTTACGGTTTGCTCCTGACACCTGCAGACGACCTCAGAGGTCACGCTTACCGCTTGAGCTGAACTCCAACACCCACTCCAGGTCGACACCAGCAGTCTCCCCCAGACCCGTGAAGAGGAGCAGCCTGGAGTGTGTGCAGTCCAAGTCAGCTGTTTAGTATTCCAAGGTGCCATTTGATCCGTTTCATATATGCAATTCAGATTCAGCCGTGGCAACTTCACACAGCGTCTCGGTGTTCACATGCGCTGAAGCTCCTGTTGAATGTCATTCTGCCTTTGTTAAAGATGCAATAACATGTTTTATAGGCAGCCATTAACAGCGATGTTATTATAGGACGGCAGCCAATGTTGTCGCGACGAGCTTGTTTCTCAGGCCCTGTGGCTGCCGGCGGCACTGATTCATTTTCTGTGGATTGTGAGGTTGGCTGAGAATCAGGTAAAGGCAGGAGCAGCACAAGTTCCCGGAGTAAATGAAGCCATCCTGGTCATGTGACTCTCACTCCCAAAATGCCACCCCCCCCTTCTTACAGTACCCCGAAACCAACAGCAATATAGTGCAGCTCCAACTATATTTCTCCCCCATCTGCCAATTACCTCTGCTTGCATATCTTGTTTCAAACCGGTGGATTGTAACTTTCCAAACAGCTCCCAGACTATAAAGGCTTGCTTGGCCTGGGCCTGTAATGAAGGGGCTTTGCGGAGCTGAGCCTACAGGCCGGATGTACCATGTGAATGAGCCAGCAATGACGGGATGGTCTCTGTAGCGATAGTATGGGATGATAAAGGCGGGATGTCCTCCAGAGCTAAGGAACAGCCGTCATCAATGTGAGTGGTCTCCGTGGCAACAGTGTGGCTGTGGGGAGCCCTCTGTAGCAAATGGGACAGAATCCTTGGCGACAGGATGTACTTTATGAGAACGGGAAAGGTTCCCCCAGGTGCTCATTCATTGCTGGCAATTTTCTGCTGCAATGGCACGACATTTACAGGTAGAGGACTATTTGCATGGTGACTAGACACTGGGAAAGTACAGTATACCCCAGTCACATGCCAAAGGTTGGGCCCCGATTCTGAGTAACAAATTGTTAAACAAGCCGATTTTCTTGCCGTATGCACAAAGTGAATTTGTCGTCTCTGCCAGATATGTCCACTGCCTCGAGAGAAAGCATAAATGTAATAAAATTAAGCTCTTTTGGATGCTGCTGAGAGTGTGGGCTAATGGCACCGCCTACTCGGGGCATGTTCGCGGTTGAGAAAGGAACAGCTTGGATAGCTGTAATCCCGCAGACCAGAATATTGTAACCCTAAACTCTGTTAGGGTTAGGGTTAGCTTAGAGCAGGCCTCGTGTCATCCATGCATCTTTCAGGAAAACTTGCATTAGCTGTCCTGTGAGTGGGGCCTCTTACTGAGGAGGGAGCCCTTTCTTTGACTGGTCTCTATGTAATAATAATAATAATAATAATAATATCTATTATAATTACTGTTTCCACTGTGGCCCCAGGTTGGCATGGATGTTTCTACCCAACCTTTTGGGTTGCTGCTGAAGCATGAATGTAGGCGATTAAACGGAGTCCTTGAAGTGATAGAAAGGCCTTCAGCAAGGACAGCATGCATGACTGGGCAGCCATCTTCTGAAAGATCCGGAAATAAAGATTTATTCCGAATGAACTGCAGATGGAATTCATTTTAATCAGTGTGTTATTATTGTCACAAACCTCCCCCACCCAGTGGAGTTTCAGTGCGAAACTCATTCCCTTTGCCTAGAAGCTGTGTGTGTCAGGTTTCATTCCTTACCTATTTTTAAGTGCTTCAAGTTAGAGTGCCACCTACCTGTTGGAGGTCTGTATTCATTTTTTTTGTTCATTGTTTACAAAGTTTATAGTCTGATAAAGAAAAAATAATCCATCCACCCATTTCCTGTAACCACTTGTCCTATTCAGAGTCACAAGGGGCCCTGAGTCTACAGGAGCAAGGCAGGGAACAACCCAGGATGAAGCACCAAGCCATCACAGTGCTCCCTCATATACCATTCATACCTACGGGCAATTTTGGTAACTCCAGTTCATCTCAGCATGTTTTTGGCTGTGGGGAGAAGCCAAAATACCAGGAGAAAACCCATGATGACATGTGGCAAACATGCAAACACTAAACAGAACCTTGGCAGAGACTTGAACCCCAGGTCCCAGGAGTTTAGGGTTTGCCTCTATGCCACCCCACAGAAAGTAAAAGACCCAACAACAACAGCAAGAATATTTATCATTCTAGCATATTCCGCACATATCTAGCATATTCCATACATGTATTCACACCTGCCTTGATAAATATCTGTCTGGAGGTGTCTGATATCAAACACTAGGATTACAGATTTCAGTGGATTACAGTCTGAGACAGTTTGCTTGCATGGCTGTCTCTTCCCTCCTAGAGCGAGTTGTGGCTGCCTCCCTGGATGGCACGGTGGGATCCACGCTGGTGGATGTACACCTAGCCCTGGAAACAGAACAGTGTTCTTGGGAGTACAATGACAGGTTGAATCATTGACCCCGCCCCACCTGAAACACAAAGGAAGCTGCCCCATCCCCACCTCATCCCTATTTACGGTCCTCTGACACACACACACACAGGTTTATAATTATACCTTTGTGGGGACTCCCCATTCATTTCTAAGGAGAAAACTAATCCCAACATGACCACCTTAAGCCCTACCCAGCCCAAAGCCTAAGCCATAAGCAGTTATTACAGAGATTCTGGGTCTGTGTTTCCAGCTGGCTTCACACAGATGCTTAAGTCACTCACCCTGTCCTTACTCCCTAGCACTGCATGAAATAAATATTGACCCAGAATTAATAATAAATGAATACTGATTTACTGCCTCCTGGCCAGGTTGCCCCCCCATACTTGTGTCCTGTGCTGCTTAGGATGCCCCCCCCCATTCATTTTGGTCCCAGTGTTAGCCTGTGTAACTAGGCAGGATTCCTGCCAGTGAGGAGGAGGGGGCACTGTTACACTCGCCACCTGAATATAATCTTGTATTATAGGTAGTTCCCCTGTCACTTCCTTTGGGGAAGTAGCTTTCATTGTAAATAAGGCTAGGAGACCCCCCACCCCATTATCCCATTGTGGCCTCTGCCACAATTTGAATATAAGTGCCCACCCATCATGCCCAAAATGCCCAGCCCAGGATGGCATCCCGGTAACACCATGACCCTCACCAGTTGGGTGCAGTCAGGGTCACGTTCAGTGGTGGAGTGGTGGAGATCCTGTATGATGGTGGAGGAGGCTGGGTGTGCGATGGCCATGGCCCCCGGCGGGCATGAAGTGGAGCCATCTTTCATCTGCTTCCTGCCCAAGGTGAGGGGGGCAGCCCTATTGGGGGCCTCACTTTGTGGGGCCGCAGGGTGCCTTGAGACTCCCCGCAAAATAATGCGCTGGTCACCTGTGGCTTTTGTACAGCAACCCCTCCCTCGAAAAGCCCTTCTAGGTTGGCTCCTGCCCTTGCCCCCCCCCCCCCCCCCCGGAGCCCCTGCGGGCTCCTTCTTGCTCCTTAGTTGGCCTCACTTCCCCCCCTCATGACTCAAACCCTCTGGGATCCTCTGCTGTGGGCTGAGGGTGACTCTCTGTTAATGGCACTCAATAACTCACGAGGGCCACAAACACCAGCCTCCCTGCCCCCCTTTACATTCCCCCTCTTTGCATTATATTCAGAAACGCCAAGTCTGGCGGTTCCAACTATCTGTGAGGGTGCGGTGCTTCCTTGCCAATCCGGTAAATCCCGCAGCCTCAGATGGCTGCCCAGTGTAAGGAAAGTGTCACGGAGCGTGATTATTTTTAGTGTCGATTCCTCATGTGTTCTGCAGAGTTTCAGGCTGTGCTCATGTCTCCTATACTGTTTTTTAATGGGGATTCGGTACAAGAACAGCTCACTCTTCTGCGTTTAAGCATAACCTCCTGTTCTAACCAGAGGTATGGACATTTCAGGGTCCCATAATCACCAGCAGAGGATTATTGGTTTGTCACAGAAATGAGATCTTGGAATAATAAGGATGGCAGGATTAACAATGTCTAATAATAACCTATGGGAAGCAGGTTGACACATTTAGGGAGTGACAGCACAGAGAAGTCAGTCCTCAGTGGGACTCAGAGCTCCTGCAGCGTGAGTCAGGGCAACCCAAACGAAACCCCAGTCCATTGTGATACTCAGCCCGGCCTGCGGCGTGAGTCAGGGCAACCCAAGCGAAACCCCAGTGCACTGTGATGCTCACCCCGGCCTGCGGCGTGAGTCAACGCAATCCGAACAGGACTCCATCTATTGTGATGCTCATATACTCTCACTCTCACGCACTTGTACCAAGACCAATTTTGCAGCAGTCATTCACCTTGGGAAACAATCAAAATCCTCAGAACGGTTCTACTGTCAAGTCCAAATTTGTAATGAGCTTTGATGGAACAATCCTTCCTGTATATCTACTCTCCTACTCTGTAGTAGACATTCTGTACAAACAGATCAAAACATAATATTCATGATTTTGGACAATAATGGCTACCAATCTGTTAAAAATCTATTTTGTTTCCATCAGCTGCTAAATATAGGCATGAATATGGAGCTCTGATCCAAGGTTTTCCCATGGAATGTTCCAGCTGACCAGTGTCAATGCTGGCCCGTGGTTTGGATTATTTTTTCAAACATGCATTTACAGCCACATTTACAAAAGAAACATGTGTTGTTTTCCCCTTAGAACTGGTATTTCCACTGAAATAGAGATCTTTTCACACTTAAAGAGATGTAATGCATTTTACACCCTGGAGAGACCCAGAGCCAGGCTGTGGGTGGAGTAAGGAGATTTTAAATGTAATAGATGCAAAGACAGCATTCTTACAATGGATGGCAACAGGAAAATGTCCTCTTTTTTTCTCTGGTGCACCTGCTCTGTATTGTGAGGAGAAACAGTGAAAGATTTAATGGGGGGCAGTGAAAATGGAGACTTCAGTGCAGTTAAGTTGGTTTGAATGTGTTCCTTAGTAAGGTTTGTCCTTTTCATCTGACGTAACCCTACACAGACCCCTTGCTCTTTCTGTCAGGAGAACAGTCCTTAGGGTGTATGTCCATCCTGGCCCCTCCCACAATAATGTTATCCCTGTTTCCCATGCGCCCCATCCCGCATGCATGCCCTGCGGGTGAGGACACTGCATCTCTCTCCGTCTTGCCCTGCCCCAGATGTTCCTTAGTGTTCCTCCACCAATCGTGTCCCAAATAGCCTTGTGTCATGTGACCTCGCTTAGACCTCCTGTCAGTCCTCCTCATGGGTTGCCTGACACTGGATGTCACTGAAGCTAAATGATACCTGCTAGACTTCACTAGAAGTGAAATGCCTTCCCTTATCCTGCTATGTTGTCTTTTTAGATGATTAGACTCCAACAAAAAAACAAAAAAATCTTGTGTGATATGAGAATTGCAAAACCTTGTTCATCATTCCTGATGGTTGATTTGAATGAAATTGCCCCCCTCCCCCTTGCTCGTGATGAGCAGTAAATGAGGGCTTTTGTCTATTGTACTCAGAAGCAAACAATAGCTATTGTGCAACGAAATCAAATTACAGTCCTTGATGCTTTGTGCGTTCTGCCCCTCTAACCTCAGTGTCTGGTTTCTCCGCTGAGGTATGTACCTGACTGAGCAGTTCACCCACGTGAAGCCTGTTTTGGGAAAAACCTTTGGGGTTTGAGGGTTCAGCAGGAGTCCCAAAGATCATGCTCATATCACTGGAAGGGTTGGCCAAGGAACCCTGAAGTACCGGGAACATGTGCATGATCTGCCAGTCGTTTCTGGGAGTGTCATGGGTTGTTTGGTGCAGCCTGAATAATTATCCAGGTTGCCTTTAATTCTAGGCTCTGAGGCAACACTTTGGTCTTAAAGCAGGGAAGCTGACACTTAAAAACAGATGTATATGTACTATTATCTAGTGTAGCCCAAGCAGTACATTACCTCAGCACCAACACAAACACACTCATACACACACACACACACGGTTGTAATTATATCTTTGTGGGGACATTTCTCTGGGGAAAACTGTAATCCCAACCTAACGACCTGAACCCCTACCCAGCCATAACCCTAACAATAAGTGACCAAACAAAATTCAAGACTTTTGGCATTTTAGTTGCGAGGGACATGCGGTCCCCACAATGTAATATACACCTAATCCATGTGCACACAAACACACACACACACGCACACACACATGGGCATTTGTGTGATAATCAGAGGGATCTCGTTTCTTATGTTTAGTGTTCCTAGTTTTCCACATGTGCTTTGAGATAATTAAATGGGAAACTGTCAGCTTTAGCTTAATTGGTGTAAACCTCTGAGGAACAGATGGTATTTCAGCAGAGAATGAGAGATGGCGTTTATCTCCCAAACAGAGCCTTCTTACAAAGAGTTAGCTTCTGTAAACTGGCAAAAGATCTTGAGGTTGAATTGAGGAAGAATTATTCTATACTACTCCTCCAAACCATTTAATTTGAATTTTTGGCATAACAGTCCGAAATATTCCTGCATCCACTACTGGACTGAACCAAAAATTATATCTTCATTCTTCTGCAGCATTGTCTCTTCATATGTACCCGGAAAGTTCAGATTCTCAACTGAGTTAGTGTGTTTCAAGACTGGTTCTCAAGGTTGTAGATTATCCTATTCATAAGTGGACTGCAGGATTGAGATGGCAGTAGGTTTGTGTGAGTCTTGCTGTGGCTTTTGTTACACCTGATGAGCTAAATGTGGTTTGTAGGGCTTTGTTGAATAAGACAGAAATCTGTTACCAATCAGTTCCCATAATGATACTATTTATGGATTAACAAAAGTGTGGGTTACTGTGTATTCAGAGGCTTAACTCCAGCTGTTTAATCCCACCCCTCTCTCTCTCTCTCTCTCTCTCTCTCTCTTTCTTTCTGGCAGCTGAAAATGAGAAGACTGACACCTCTCAGGATGGTGTCTACGATGGAAAGAAAGTCCTCCCCAAAACACCCCCCACTGTCCACCCACGGAAGGACAGGCCAAGGAACACTGGCTGCACCCTGGCTACCAGCCTCACCCTACTGGCCACCACCTCATTCCTGCTGGGGCTGCAGTGGTATCTTATGTGATGGTGACCCCCCCCTGCCACCCCAGAGCATGTCTCATTCAAGCTTGCTCTTTCTCAAACATACACAGGTGGCGTACTGCGGGAACTAAGAGAGGGAGGGGGAGTTGGAGGCAGATCGGAAGGAGGGAGAGGGTGGGGGTGGGGGTAGTACCCCCTTGGGATGGATGCCGGGTCACGCTGAGGCACGGACCGCGAGGTCGGCTCTTTCTTCTGCACCCCTGTTAGACATCACAGTCTCGCTTCCTCAGGCAGGCTTCACACCTTCTTCTGTTTGCCCTAAGCTCCTGTACATGAATTCCTTGTTGTGACGTGCTTTTAGGTACATATGCATAAATACTAGCACACAAAGCAAAACAACCTTACTGCTCAACATTAGCAGTGCGTTATTCTCAAATATTTCCAAGTTACATGCACACACAGACATGATTTGCACATTTGCGTGAGATAACTCTCAGTCAGGCAGAGGGACGGATTCATAATTACTGGCTCCAAGTACCTCCAAAAAAATTCCTTGTTCCAGCCACTGGGGGTTGGTTGTTTTGTGATGCCACCAAGTATAAAACTTATTAAATAAATATTGAAGCATTGTTTGGCTCCCCCTTACTCCTGCTCTGGCCGGGAAGCCACTTACTGTTAAAGCTTTAATACCCAGCTTTCCCCAAAGCCAGGAAGGTGGTTAGCAATCTGAGCTTAGGGAGAGGAAAGACACCCTCTCCTGCCTTGCTGTCAAAGTCCAAGCGCACAAGTGACCCTGCACACCTTCTTCGAAGGCTGACATCATGCTGCTCTCTACTTATCTTCTGCACATCTCTTTTGTACAGAATTACATGTTTATTACTTACGACTAAACAGTGTCGTAGCACCCGAGGCTAAAACGGGAACCAAGGAATGCAGTCGATTTGAACTTCCTGATTGCCGACTTTTTTACAAATGCAAAATTCAAGGTGGCTGACAGCAGCAGTTCAGGAAAGAAATGAACTGTATGCACTCCAGAGCCGTCTTATACTTAACTCAGCCCTTCCAAAGCACTCTGGAAGGTCGTGTGGGACACCCAGTGTGATGTCAAAGATATATCATAACATGTGATTAATCATATAATTCAATAGGCAGGATTTAACAGTCATGGACCTTGAGGATGCAGTGTTTCTGTGTTTATTGTCACATGTAAATTTTTCTTAAGAAAAAAAAACATATCCTCTTCAGACCTGTAAGCGTTTGATTAATGTGTTTTAGTTGTTATTCCCTCTCTTGTAAATTGCACAGAAGCTTGCTAATATAATTGCCGTTATTTTTTTCTCTCTTATGGATGGGGGGAGGTTTGGGTGGAACAGATGAATGGACTGGTAACTGCTTCCTGTTTCAGGAACCTGAGAAGGCTTCAGTAGAGTTTGGGTTCAGTCATTACCAATCAGCAATCGCTACAGCTGTACCATCAGTAAATCCCTTAATGCGTAACTAAATACAGTGAATCAACCTTCTAATCGTTTAATTGGATTTTAACTCACATTTCTCCTTTAGCCAATTATAATGCAGCAAAGTTGTAAATAGCACCAAACTATATAATTATCAATTGATTGTTTTATGGATCTGAAATGTTCGTCATACCTTGCATTTATAACAGTAAAGCAAAACTATTATTAGTAGTGATTTTGAATTGTATTTGTGCTTGTTTTGACAGCAGCGGTGAATATTTCTGCCAACTAGACCATCTTAAGCAAGAGACGTATGTTCTGATATAGTTTTGTACATGTTTATGCATCACTGTAAACCCAGATGAATCTTACTTGCTGCCTGAGAATTACACAAAAGTATAATAGGGCTTTTGTTGTCTAATATACATATTTTTATATTTGTGAATATTTGTGTGCCTTATGCGTGCATGTGTTTTTTAATGCGATGCTTTTTGGATGTTTTTGTTTGGTGTCTGACCTGTGAAATTGAACAAAGGAAATGCGTGAATGGTTGGTCTGACCAGTGGGGGGTGGCATACCTGCGAAGGTATCTGTATGTTTTTGTGTGGGTGTACTTTTCAATTATGCTTGGGTGGGAAGTGTGTATATGTAACCCCTTCAACTACCCTTAACACTGTTTACAGAAACAGTTTTCCCTCTCTGGAAAAGCTCAGCTATCTTGTCGGACTCAGAGTCGCTCCGGTCGGCCCTGTTCTTCTTGCCAGCGTGGCTTTGCCTAGAACAAGCCTGTTACACTGTTGTAACACATCACAGAAGGCCCAGCCCAGCTCTACGTTTCGAGTGGCCGGCAGGTCTGAAGTCCTCTCAAAGCTCAAAGCTCTTTCTGTCTGAAGCACCCGTAACCTATGCACGTCTTTTTTCACCACATGTATTTTTAAGCACAGAGATGAAATTGTCAGTCTTGTGCAAGATGAGCTTTTGCAGATCGCTAGCGACATTCGGCCATTTTTTTATTTACTCAGACAAGAGAGGAACCTCGAGGCTCTGAGAACTAAGTGTCATCAAGTATCAGCAGAGAATGGGACTGGTCATGAAATGGTTTAGCAGTCTCTAGGGGGAAATGATACCTGGAGATCATCGATAACTGATGCAGGATGATCATAACTGATGAAGGAGTGGCAGTGAGTAAAGGGCGGGTCAATGATTAAAGGGGTGGGCCATCAGGACTTGACTGACAGGAATGAAGCCATATGACATGAGGAAAGGCCACCAGACTACTGCGGCTAACCTGTACTGCATTTCCCAGATGTCTCATGCTGTTGTTAATGCTTCATTTAGATGACCTGCTCTTTGCTCATTGGTGTGTTGAATGGGGGAGGGGTGGCAATGTTTGTAACATTAGCCAATAGCAAACGTCTGGCTGTGTGTCTGATCTATAGGTCTCCTCTCAGCTTGGTGTATGAAACATTTATTTATACTGACATTTCAATAAATGTACAAGAACTTGCCGGGCAATTTAGTGTAATCTTTGTCTTTTCTTTTTAATAATACTTAGAAGTTCTCCACTTCTGTTCCCTTGACTTCTGCCTGTTATGATACCCTTAGGCCTCGTAAACTGTTGAGTCAGAATTTATTAATACAATTCAGTGAAATTGGTTTATCGACTTCCACGTTCTCAACAAAGGAAAATATAAAAATCACACAAAGATTCCACTGATCAGCCTCAGAATATGTAAAATCGTGATATGCAGGGTCTTGATTCACTTGCCACTTTTGCCCAAATGATTGAAAGAGCCCCTTCCCCCCCAGGGTCCAGCACTTGCCCCCCCGAAAAGTTTCTGCAGAGCCCTGGCAATATCCATCTACACTTGTGCACGGCACACAATTTTCAGATGATGATTCATAAGGACGAGTGAGCTGCCTCACATCTCCAGGGTCGGAGCTTTGAATTTCACCTCTGCTCACTGAAGAGTCTGTGTGCGCCCCTCTTCTCATGTGGGTTTCCTCTGGGTGCTCTGGTTTCCTCCCGTGGTCCAGGGACACACGACCGGGCTAACTGCCATCTCTAAATGGCCCAGTAGTGTCCGGTGCGTGTACGTGCCCTGTGCCCTGACTGGCATCCAGACTCCAGGCTCTCCCACAGCCCTGATCATGATGGAAGAGGGAGGGATAATGTATAAGAGTATTTCCTTCATATTCTCCCCATGTCACATGCATCATTTTTTTGTGACTCACCACACTGATCAGCAACCCTTCCAAGCTTCCATCAATTTCCACAAACCATGTAGGACCATAGTTAGCAGATCCCGGGCAGCACACAGCACCAGGATGCTCAGTCCGTCTGAGGGCATGAGCCCATGCAGACTGTCATGCAATATGGGGATTTTGGAGATGCTAATTCTCCTGGCTGCTTGTGTTGGGGCTGCAAGAGGAAAGCCTCATACCCATGGAAAAAACTAAACAAACATGGACAACACGCAAACAGCACACAGCATGGAAGTCTAACATATTTACAGACCTATTCCTACAGATGTACAGACTCTGTTATAGAACACCAATATTAGATCATCTGATGACTTTACGAGTGCTCTGCACAGAGCTGACACAGAGGGCAGGTTAGGACCCTGTTCCTGTGATCGCAAGATCTCCAGTTCAAATCCTGTGGCTGGTGGAATGATGTTATCATTGGGCCCTCGAGCAAAACCCTAAATCCCAATCATTGCAGGGACTCCCTTGTCCTCAAGCAGAATCCCACTGAACTCTTCCACTATGACTCCCTCCCCCCAAACAGGCTCATCTACACTGCCTTCACTGGCTGGCAAATCAGTAAATCAGCTGCAGGGGTTTTGGACTGATTCAGTCAGGGGGAGCCAGCGTGTAGGAGCGTATCATCCTTCACAAACACGTCATGCTACCGAACGTCTTGATCTCACTGTACAGTACAGTCACTGCGATCAGTGCAGAGCACAGCAGACACAGGCAGCTCTTTGTACTGTAACAAAACATAAATTTGCATTAATAAAAGGCACCAGTGCAGTTCTGTCATAATACACACAATAGCCACCAATAAACATTATTTATTGATGCGTGTTGTTAATATTCTGAAGAAGGCACTCCACTGAGACTGGAGTCTTCCCCTCAACTTGTTTTTTCAAGCTATTCATTTCCATTGTTTATTTTCTGCAGTTAGCAATGTGTCTCGCAGTTGTTTTGAAATGAATCAAGTCACATTTTGACGTGCCTGTAGTGTTTTATCAATTTAACTTTGCTGCCATGTCTTCATTAAATGTATGTGGGATAACCCACAACTACAAAGACAGGTTACTCAGGAGGATGGAATTGATGTCAGAAGCACGGTTTTCACAGCAGAAAAGCAGACAAAAACAGCTCTCCAAAGATCACTCCCTCCACAACGAGAGCCTGTTTTATGTCAATCAAACCTATTAAATGATCACAGGTGAACAGTAATTAATCATTAACTAATCAGCTGTCAATTAACAATGAGCAGCCTGCAGCGGAGTAACGACCTCAGCCCACCTTGGCTCACCCCCCCGCTTTTAACAGGCCTTGGATAAGTCTATAATTATCAAGCTTGGTAGTTACAGTGGAAAGATCTGCTGAACTGTAACGCTGGCAGAGTTGCTCTCTATATTTCCTGGGACTTGGCCTAAATCCACGGACTTCTGGACCTGTCCCCCCTTGGTAGCTGCTAGGTTGGCCTCCACAAAAAGGCACTGGAGCGGCGTGCAGCCCAAACGGAATGCTGAGGCATTCCTCCCCCAGGCGTCCACTCACGCTCTTGCCAGATTTAGCTTTGCCTACCTGTGAATAGACTCATCCATCTGCCAGGCTCCCGGACAACAAGGCCAGCCCTCTAGCCAATGGGACAGGCCGGTCCAGGAGACAAGGGCTGCTGGCAGGTTCGCTTGCAGACTCAGCCAGCAGGACCGAGAATAAAGCTACCAGAGTAACGTCTGTGTGAAGGTGATTAGGGGCACAGTATGCTATTCATCCCTCTGCACAAAACAAAGCCTAAGTACAAACCACTGGCTTCTCTGCAGACACCTCATTCCCTCTGCTCATAGACTGTTACAGCTGTCTAGAATTTAAAAACCAGTTCTCTAACTGGTACACAAATTACACATGACTCCAGACCAGTAATGATAAATTGAGTTCTTTCCTTAATTTTTCCATCGTTAGCTTCAAAAGCCAATAGCCATATAAAAAAAAAACCCATAGGAAACAGGTTTTTCACTTTCCCTCCTGGACCTACATAAACCGATATGATCACTGGAAAAAGAGATTAATCAATAAGTTCAGTAAACCACTTCTATAGTCAGGGAAAAGTAAGACATTTTACTACACATTACTTTTTCTTGGATTAAAAATATATTTAATTTCATCCATTCTTTAATAATTTTAAGTAACACAAAAAAGAATCTGGGTATTTCCCACCAAATAAGGAGCCTTGATATATAACACTGAGAGATAAGGACCCGAGAGGCTGTGTGTCGACATTAAGGCCTAAAATTCCCCCAATGGATTTATTAACTACAGTCACCTCAACTCACAGACACATATTTCTTATATCAGAAGGTACATTTCTTTTGGTTACTTTATAATCCCTTTATTATATTAGCAATAATTACTTTCTCAGAAGACTTTATATTTAGAATTTCCCGACGTCTGTTATAAAAAATTACTTCCTCAGGGACACTCAGAGGCATAAATGGGGGACTTTATTGCGACTCTTTAAAGTTAACAGACTTGGAGAGTCCACAGCGAAAGCTGCCGTTTTGGTTTTAGTGAAGGGCCAACAGACATGGAAAAACTAAGAAATGAAAAATAAAGACTCTTATTCTCGTTCCTGTGACCTTCACAAATATCTTCGCTACCTTGAGAAAACCCTGCATTGTATCATTAACAATTAGTGACTGATTTCAGGCAAGTGGGGTAACTTGTTCCTTGACTTTGCCCCTCCCGCTATCTAAAACCAGAGCTCTGCGCATGCCTGGAATGTCAGCCCGAGCCCAGGCCCGCCCCAAGCCGAGTCTGGATATTAACGATCAGAGCCCAGCTTAAACCTGACTCCCGCTTTACAATGATATTACGTATTTGCTAAGACAGAAACAAACACATTATAAACACACGGGCATGCTGCATCTGTCATGCCCGGCTTGTACGCTCCTCGTGTGTGCCACGCCCCCTGATTACCCACGTGTGCTTCCCTGATCGTCTCCAGCTGTGTCCGATTACTTTGATCAGTCTTGTCCTATTTAAGTCCTAGTCTTGCGTGTCTCCCTTGTCCGTCATTGTGGTTGGTTGTGGTTATGTGCCTGTATCTCCCGTCTGATGTTTCCTGCTCCCTGATCCCATTAAAGCCCTGAGTTTTGCCTCGATTTGGACCTGGTTGCCAGTTCCTTGCCCGCCTCCCCGCCCGTGATCATGACAGCGTCACACACAAATGCAATGTTTCCAAAGCATAACTCGGTCATTAGCGTCTCGTCCTCCTCATGACATGTTGGCCTATAGGCATGGCGCATATGACCAAGCTCCAGTTAGTTTAATTAAATCAGGATGTACTTAGCACTTGTTAAGACTGAATTGATTCCACAAGTCAGATTTCCCCAAGCTGTTCGGAACAGTGAAAAGCTCTCCCTTCTCAGCTTTATTCTTTATTTCGCCAGCCATTCACGTACACTGACTCTTGCGTGAAGTGAACTCTAATCTTTACTATTTCCACCTGTTATGGTGTCCATCTTAGCACAACAAACACAAAATAAAGTCATGACACTACAGTGAGGTGCAGCCCGTCCCAAACCCAACGTGATGCATGAAAAAGTCCAGAGTCTGGCCTGAATCTACCTGTGGGCTTGCAGGACTGTAGTAAACACCTCACAAACACCCACCTGAAAATACATTATAACTAAATATAAGTATGTTTGTGTAAAACCTAGCCATGAGCAACACAAAGAAATACCCTGTGGTCTGTCATTAAAGCAGCCTTCTGTGAGGAATATAACCAGCAGTCTGAACCATCCTACATTATAATCACTTTAATTCCTAGTAGAAGCTGCAGTGATTCCCCATGTTATTAAATGAAAACACAGCGTGACGTGGCAGCTCTTGTGGCAGACAGGTTGTACCTGCAAATGACCTTTTTGCAGACGGATGGCTGACAGGTGAAGCAGGTGGGGTAGGCTGGGGCTGCCCCGGCTGCCTCGGGCCTCCGGCAACACGGCTGTCATGCCAAGACCGTGACCAGAAGATCATCGTGACTCTCTCATCCTTGTGCCAGGTAATAATTGCTGCGATTGCCAAGTTCCAGTGCGCTCCAGTGCACCAACGGGCCTCTCAAAATAGCCAGGGCTGACTCACTCACTTGAAGAAATAAAGATCTGTATGAGCTCTTACAGGAATGTTGATGTTGTCATGTCAAAAAGACGATCCTCTCCATGGAAAACAAAACATACTGAATCCCTCTCTACCGCTGAAGAATTTTCCCTGTCAGAGTGAACAGAAGGACAACATGCATCATTTCTTGTTATTGCTGTAAATTAGTGACAAGTTATGCAGTGATTGTTATTGCTCAGGGCCAGTGCTGTAGGAACTAGTGCTGGAGGTATATTCACATACTTTTCACTTTTTTGATTTTTAAAGAGCCACAGAAAAGATATTAATCATGAATGCTTTCACACTTCATTGGAATCGTTCTTATTTTCTCTTCTGGAATCTGGAAACAGCAATAAAATATTGAAGAGGAGAGCATGAGTTAAAATGCAAAAAAAAGCTAAATGTCTTTAGCCAGAAAGAAAAGAATTTGGAAAAACTGAATATTTTTGTGTAGTTATATGGATCTTTGAGGGGGCTAAAATGGTCTAGGGCAGTGTTTCCAAATCTGGTTCTCAGGGACCAACAGTTGGTCCATATTTTTGCCGCCTCTGAGCTCCCTGCCACACAATCCACATTTTTGCTCCCTCCTAGTAAAGAGCTGGGAGAGAGAAAAAATGTGGACTGTGTGTGTGCCCAAGGACCGGATCAGGAATCACTAGTCTAAGGTATGTTTGATGTGGGCAAGTGGCAGGAAATCGATGACATAGAAGTCAGTTGCTGTGAGCAGAATTCTGACTAACCTCTGAAAGGACCAATTAACGTCGAAACTCAGATAGGCTGTCACAGTGATTGGCTCCGAGACTGCAGAGCAAGGCCCTTCTGGAAGGTTCTCTGGATAAACCAACCATCTTTTTAGAAAAATTCATGCAGATCCGTATACTTCATATATGACTTAAAATCAGTTATGGAAAATATCCTTTCAGGCATTTTCTGTGCTAAAATGTATATGTAAAATCATCAATTTACTGTCTTATATGTCATACAAGAGGGTTTCCTCCGGGTACTCCGGTTTCCCCCCACAGTCCAAAAACATGCTGAGGCTAATTGGACTTGCTAAATTGCCCGTAGGTGTGCATGTGTGAGTGAATGGTGTGTGAGTGTGCCCTGCAATGGGCTGGCCCCCCATCCTGGGTTGTTCCCTGCCTCGTGCCCATTGCTTCCGGGATAGGCTCCGGATCCCCCGCGACCCAGTAGGATAAGCGGTTTGGAAAATGGATGGATGGATGGATGTCATACAAGACTGGTTAAGCCCTGAGATTCTGTGCTGGAGAAGAAGCAGAAGTTTGGGTGGGTGGATGGATGGATGGGTCTGTCAAATCAGTAAAAAGTATGGAAAAGAGAATCCTGAATCTTAGTTGTGGACAGATAAATCATATGGGCTAAAGAGGAAAGATCTGCTAACAAAACAGTCTCCAGCTGCAGGTACCATAACCAAGATGCAGATTTCATCTTAAGTTACCTGTTCATCTGTACTGTGATGGTCATGTGCTGGTGTTGACATGCTGAAGACTGCAGCTGCTCATAGTGTTACTGTTTGCTCATAGTGTTGCAGTCCCCTGTGGCATGCAGGGTTATATGTGTGTTACTCACACCTGTCCAAACGTGGGATGGCACAAATCTACAGCTTGCTCCAAAGGGATGCTTTGTTATTAAGGAAACAGCACCAAAAAAAATCTGGTCAGAGCGGCCAGGAGTGGGAGCAAGGTGACGTGAATAAGGGGGAACTGTGTCTTTTGCCAGCTGGAAGTGCAGGCATGCAGGGAAAAATAATAACTGAGAAGAAGTTAGCCATGAGCAGCCAATGAGAAGCAGTCACTGAATGCCACAGGCGATCCTATTGGCTGGGACATTTTGATTCTTCGCCACAGTGCTAGGGGGTGTGATTTGTCATGCCGTGTGACTTCAGTACCCAGCTTACCAGTGGGCCAAATCTTTAGCTGCCATGGGACAGATGCTACAATAGGGACTGGTTCATGGGGCTGAAGGTATTGTATTGTTGAAAATGGACGCATTAGAGGGAAGGGAGCATCCGGATATTGAGTTGCTCATGATGTGTGGAGATCAAGACCTGGCTGGTGTGATTCTTGTGGTCCCGGTGATGGAGACAAGGCAAGATTCCCTGTTGCCACCCCCACCCCATTTTACACCTCTTTCACTCCCCCTCATACCCTCTCGCTCTTCAGGTTCTATCTGAGATCTCGCCCAGCTTGAGGTAGGTCATGTGATTGTTTAAATACGCAAGGTGAAAGTCCTCATGGTTGGACACAGGGAATGCTCTTAGTTTGGTAATTACTTTCGGGACTGGATGCCAAGGCTGGGGGTGACTAGGTGATGGAATGGGAATGGTAATTGGAATGGTAATTGGAATGGTAATTACCTGAGCAGCCGAGAGAGCCAGGGAAGAAACCGGGAATGAATGCTGGACAAGACTCTATTCAGCGCTGAGGGCATTCTTCCTCCTGACAAAGGCTTCCCATCAGGCAGCAGGCTGGTGCATGCTGGGTAGGGAATGCACTGGCGGGTGGAGTCCATATCGACTATGTCTTTGAATAGGAGGAACGCAGCCAGTGCAGCTTGTGATGAAGGGCTACTGTGTCCACACTGGGGCCCCTACTTGTTGTAAAGATGCTTAAATCTCCCATGTGATGATAGGCTTTTAATTCTCCTTCCATGGAAATCAGGACATTCTGCCCAGGACTGTGCAGCTAGGTGGCTTCTCAGCAAGCCAGATAAATCCATCACATCATTGGCTTTGTGGGAAGTCAAACATACATGAAGCATCGATGTCAGCTCACAGTCGCTTGCGTATCCCATGGCCTTTGCTGGGAAACTAGAAGGTTTGTAAGATGTAAATGGCACAGCTCTTGGGGGCGGGATCCTGCCTGTGAATGGAGGCCAATTTCTCCGTCTGCTGGGAGGTCCACTAGTGTCTTTTATCATATTAACAAAGGGGTTTAGGGGTCCAAGTTCATGGCCTATAGAAAGGCTGACAAAGGTCGAATTTTGACATCAGAACATGGATAAATAAGGTATCTTTCTTCTGCACGTTCCATGGGGGTTCTGAAGCATTTGGCAGGCTTTTCAGTTTACAGCTGTGCAAAAGGAATTATGGGGAAAAACGTGTCAATTTTTGTAATGACAGTAAATAGACAATGTGGCTGCGTAGCTCCCCCTGCAAAGGGGAAAGCAGAGCAGGACTGACAGCCCCTGTGCCTCCCTGACAGTACAGCAGGAAGCTGGAGGCGTCTTTGTTATGTGGGCTGTCAGACGGAGCACATAAAGCGGCATCCACCTTATGGCGCATCACGCAGGCCCCGTGGCCCTCTGCACGCGCCTCAGAGCCGCCCCCCCCCCCCCGAACAAAGGAGGGGATGCCCAGACAAGTCAGGGCTTTTTTCCTTTTCTCTTTCATCTGAGGAGGAAA
>NC_064553.1:18302952-18337952 GCF_023856365.1 Brienomyrus brachyistius
CCACACTAAAACCCCCTGTAACCCCCCCTGAGTTTATGATACATGATTCATCCAATCAGTGTTTGTGCTTCTCAGTGAGGTAGTCAACTGACCGTGAGATTAAATATGTAGGAAAAAGGTCAACTGGCCCACGCTGACCACAGTAAAGTATAAAGTCAAATTCTAAATCATACTTTTCATATTAATATTAAGATGAAAGGAAGGAATTATTGTGAATATAAGTGTTGAATATATTTCAGTCGAAAGTCAATTGCGCATACCTAAGCAATGTGTTAAAGTCCATATATTTCATCACTGTCTATCTAGGCAGATGCTTTTATGCAAAGTGAGATTCAATCGAGAAAACTTGGTCAGCCTGTTACGTGGGTTAAAAGGCTTGCTGAAGGGCCCAACAGTGAAATGAGGGGTAGGAGTCGTAACTCACTGAATCCTGATACATGGAGCCACAAAACAACATGTATGTATGCATGCATGTATGTACCTATGTTTGTATGTATCTATCTATCTATCTATCTATCTATCTATCTATCTATCTATCTATCTATCTATCTATCTATCACTTCCTACTGACAGAGGATAAAAAATGGGTGACATTTAAAAAATATTTACACTCCCTTATTTAAACTTGTCCTTAAATGTAGGCAGTACAGATGGGATCCTGCCAATAAAGCGATTCTCTGTAAACCGAAAGCCCAGAGATACCCAAATAATCGCATCAGAGGACAGCAATGCAGCTTTCACAAAAGCACTGAACCAGACCACCATTTATGTTAGCTAAAATAGAGAGACATCAACAATGACTTCATGGAAAAGGCGGTCGTCGCTATGAGCAGCCTAGACCCAAGCCCTAGGTGTGGCGGAGGACATTAATTCACAAAGGGAAGGTGTGCATTGTTGTTCTTTGTTTGCTTATGTGAGGGCAGCTTCAGAGACCATGGTGGTACACCTGGCCTGGCCTGGTCACCTGGCAAACGGGGCATTTTCCCTATGGGCCGACGGACCTTTTAAATATTTTCACATTTCTGGCTTAGCAAGACCATCCCATCCCCTACACTCCTATGTGGATTTAGGATAACCTGGGTAAAATTGTACAGACACTCTCCATTGCCTTTCATTCATTCTATGTATCACTGAAGCTAAATCCATCACTAGACTAAAAATGTATTATCTAGAGAAATGCAGGGCGGAGGTGAAGGCGAATAGTTTTCTCAGTGTTTATTAATATTTCATTAATATTCCTTCTGTGCTGCTTTTAAAAAATCCAAGTGGCTGGCAATTTTTTTTAAACCACAGATCTATTATTGTATTTACCTATACTGGGAATAAAGGGCAAAGGCAGAAGCTGAAAAATACGGTTTCCCTTGGCTGTCCCCTGTCTGAAAGCAGTCTCTTGTGGGTGATCTCCGACGATGATGAACCCGACGCCCTGCAGGTGGTGCCGTCCCGTCTTACTAAGTCGTGCCGGGCTGTTTAGGGAGAGCATCTCCGCAACAAAACCGACTGGAGGTGACAAACGTCTGGTAAAGCAGCCCCGCGCTCCGACACACGCTCGCACTCGCCGCCGCAGAGAGCTGCGCTCCTGCAGTCAATGCGTCCTCTCCGCACCCATCACATCTCATTTAGTCGCGTCGCCCGTTTTCCAGCTGATCGGGTTTTGCGCTTAAGGTGGTTTGCATGCCAGGCGACGAAATCGTGGGAAGTGTTGGCGAATTAAAGGAAATTCACTTCAGTTCAGCATTTGCATTGGATCCGAGAGACAGAAGCTCTTCTGATCAGGGTTAGGGAAAAAAGGCACCTGAATCTACGGGTACTTAGGTTGCCCCACTACTACGGATCTTGTCCTCCACCTACAGGATTGGGTCTTTCTTTTTACTCCCAGCATTTTAAATAGCTGTCATTCGGATCGTCCTCGGATTTTCGCTTGTGCCCAAGTGGTGACTTGTCCCTCGGCAGAGATGGATTTCTCCCCGGCATTCCTCATCTGCTTGCTCACTTTCCCGGTTTTTGGGGACAACACGAGTGGCAGATCGCGGAGCTGCGCCGATGTCAGGCACTTCTACAGCGGCAAAGGCTTCAGTTTGAACGGAGTCCCCGACAGCGAGATATCTGGTAAGACAGGCTAAATTAGAAACTGTAAGCACATTCCTTTGTAGACTGGTGTCAGTATCTGCATCGATGTAATGCGCCCTTACCGTAACGATCTAAATAATTCGCGTTATTGGGAGAAAGCAATACCATAATTTTGCGGACACAAGGAGGACCGCTTGGGAGACACGTGTGTGTTTTAAAGCGATGTCTTACACTTGGTGCTGCATTTTCTCCAGTGTGGACTTGTATCTCCCCTTTATGTTCTGACATCAGATTCTCTGCTTTGCACTATATATGTAGCTATGCTTAAAGACAGAAACATAAGAGAAACTTATAACTAAATAATTTTATAAACGAAAATTATTCTTTTTCACCTAAAAGTTCGACATTATTATTATTATTCATTGTTATTATTATTATTACAAATTTTTATTATTATGTTATTGTAATGACGTTTTTAAGGGTAACTCTAGGTACGCTATATACAGATGTTTGCCGTGTTGTTGTGTAGTTATTTGCAACAAATACTTCGTTCCCCCTTTTCATGGGAGCGCTTTTACTGGAACCCCTACCTGAATATTTCTCTCTAAAGAAATGACACAACATTAGTTCGGAGTTTGTCTCCTAACGAAGGAAATATCGTCATTACCAAAAAAAAAAAACAACAAACAAATAATAAAATAATGACTTGAAACATTAAACGCGTAGTGATAGAAATGGTCGATGTTTTCGATAAGGGCAACAGACTTATCGAGTTCGTGCTGTTTTTCTCGATTGCAGCACATATGACTCATCTGTTGTTAGTTTTGTCGTGAGATGCACAGGTCATTTGTTTTTCCTCTGTAAGCTATTCGCCTGTTTTTACAGATGGTGTAATGACATGTCTGGAGGTCACTTCCAATTCCATTGTCGGCCTGGGAACTGTGTGTACCCTTCTGTAATGGATAATGAGAAGTGCATCCCTTTGGGCAGTTAGATGTAGCCTTGAAGAGTGTGTGACTATATAGAGAAATTACTAACGTGACGCTATTGTCTGACCACGTGAAAGCTGTACGGTAAAGTCCTGAGTCCGGACAGCCGATTATAATAATGATGTGCTACGTCACGCCAGATCCTCCAGGTAGGAGCGTATTCACATGTTGCTTCCTAGGTGAGACCATGATCCCTAGCAAACAGGTGAGGACATCTGCCCATGTTTGGGTTTTTGGGGTAGATAAAACCGACAAATGTGGCTTTTTCTAGGCTTACAGTGGTGGTCTTCCTCCTTGGAATTTGTTTTTGTTGTATTGCTGCACCATTAGTCTGCTGTGTTGCAGGTGTTTTAATCACAAGGAGTCACACGCTGAACTCTAAAAGTGATTATATTTCATGCCTGGAAGAATTTGTTTCTTAGTCTTAAAATAACTAACACTGCTCCTCTTACTTTACTGGCCAAAGACAAGATGATATTTAGGTGTCCAACCTGATGCTGTAACTGCCACAGAAAAATTCCAAAACTCAGATTTTTTTTCCCCAAAACTGCCCCCCATGTGGTATTTATTACACATTTGACCTCCCTTTTTAAACAGAAGAGTAATATCATACATTATCTTACATAAAAAGCACTGCAGTGTGATATATTGTTTAGGAAATGACTGAGTCCATGAGTGGGGATGTGAACGCACATTTAACTTGTTTCTTATGACTCTGTAACAATAATCTGTAAAGTGACTTAGTTAATCAGGTTGATTAACTGCATGAAATAAATCAGTGCAGCTGAATATAGGCCAAAGAAAGCCAGCCTTAGTCCTTGTAATGCATAATCACTAAGGTGTTGAGAAATGAGTCATGCTTGTGAGTGTTCGTGATTTTCATGTCTTTGCAATTGCTGGCACTAGATGCAATATCTCGCGAACCATTTAAGTGTGTCTTTTAAGTTTAAGCTTGAGCGAAAATATATATACCCTTTGCGTTCCTGACCTTTACCTAACAATCTTTGCCTTTTGTCGACTCATAGTACTTTCAACTTTCGACCAATGTTTGAACAGTTCTTAGGCAACATCCCCAGTTATCCATGGACAAATCAAATGATTGGTTTATTCGGGATGAGTTTGGATTACATACAGAAGCAAGGCTTATTAAAAAAGAACTGTTGTCTGCAGAATCCTTCCAAGTATCTGTTGTGTTCAGTAGTCGTCGGTTTTGTTCACGTAACCCTTTTGCTATATGAATGAGGGAGTCCTTTGTCTTTCTGTAAGATGAGCTGCATCCTTTGTTGCAGTCAGGCAGTGATCTGGGATCCCAAAGGCACAGGGACCAAAGTTATTTCTACTGTCCAGGAAGTGACTTGATTGTGCTGACAAGAATGATGCCCGTGACAGGTTGACATGGTGGAGATAAAAAGGTTCTTAATGACCTGGTTCAACCAGGCTTTGCTTGGGTTTTTTTTCAGCACCTTCCATCACTAACAAATAGCTCATAACAAGAAATCAACCACTTACTAAACTGTTGAGCTAACTCGGATGTTAGGAAGGTTTAACTTTAATCCAGTTAAGGAGCGTTGTTCATTATTTGAATATAGACGTCGTGGGGAAAAAAACAGCCTATAGATTTAATGTTTTGCTTGCTGACAATTGCTCAATATTTTTTGTAGGCATTTCTGTAACTGTTGTGCAAGGTCAGTGATTTTTCTCAAGGACTTCCTACTTGAATCAAAGTTTTCAGAAAAAAATATACATCCATTTACAAAATTTTTGTGCACCATTTTAGCCTTTAAGAGTCTTTAAGAATTTAAATGTGAACGTTATGAACTTTGTGATTTTCCTATGCTTAAATCCTTGGTATTAAGATCCCATAATCCTCTTACATGTGTTGTGAGTAAGTTTATAATCCTTCTCACGCCAAACTTCCTGAAGTGCTGATGTGTGATCCATTGAAGTTGCCATTGGCAGTTGTGAGCGCATAACAGAACCCCTGCATGTGTTGTAACCGGGGAAATTAGCCTCTCCTGAAGGAGGACTGAGTAGCACTGGCTTTCTGATTGGTTGTGAGTTGTTGGGGGACAAAGACCAAGGTAGCTGACAAGACACACCAGGGCAATGGATGGTCTTCACTTCAATGGATAAGTCTTCCTCCACCTTGTCGCTCCTTCCCCTAGAGAAAGAAGTGTTTTAGTACATTAGCAAAGGCAAGGGAGCCAACAGGTTGTCCCACTGTGTAGGAAGCTGACTGGGAGCGCCATGTGATCCAGTACCCCCAGGTGTACTTGTGCTTTGGTGTCCTCCACAGAGGAAGGGTTTTGTGTTGACTGGTGTGAATGTTCTTGTCCTGGGCTTCCTTGTTGCCCATGGTGTAATTGCTAACTGGTATTGTCCCTTTTAGATGGATCCCCAGAGCAGTGAAGTACGACAGTAGAATGCCAGTAGTGGTATAGGGAAAAGAGCAGAAGTGCCTTAGTGTTAACTATATCAACACACTCAGTACGCCTTTCCTTTGTGTAGAAGCCTTTGCTGTTAAACAATCTTGTCCTTTGTGATGAATTGCATTGTGTTTCCAGCAGACCTCGCTCCCAAGGTCAGACCGACTCCCTGCACACAACTGCTGAAGGAGTTTAGAGCAGACAGGGGAAGTGTGGGTAACGGAATGGGTGGGGTAGCGGGGGGGGGAGGTGCCATGGGGGGGGGGGGGGGTGCTTTGTGTGGAGTTAATTTGATTTACAGTGTGATTTGATCAGTCGAAGAGCAGAAGCTGGATTTTAGGTGGCAGTGGGCAGGATGATAGAGAGAAGGTAGAGATCCATCTTTTTTTTTTTCGCTAATATTCTACTTCCCAGTTTCCTTCTGTCCCCCACAGAGATTTTTGAGTTCATTAGCTTAGGCTTTGAGAAGATGCTAAATGGTGAGAAACGTCAGAGAGCAGTGTCTCCTCGCTTTGGGTGTGTTGTCTTCTTTCCAGGGATGTTCCAAACTGCAATCCTAATTCCCTTACTTGTTTGTTCTTCTTGAGCTCCAGTTACTTCCCTAGTTCCTACCACAGTATAGTAATGTTCCCATGCTATAGTAAAGACAAACCATCCATTAGCACGCAGATGTCTTGTTCTGTGACCACAGCACTGGTCGTACAAGGGAGTGATACTCAAAATCTGGTGTAACTAAAGCCAATCAAAAGCTTCCTGTTAATCGTATCACACACCAGGCAAAATAAAGGCCACTTTGCTTATTGTGTCTGCCAGCATATTTGAGTACTGCTTTTTACCTTTGTCTGTGGAGACTCTGTTGGAACTGGAAGTCTATATAAATATCCATATAAATGTTAGGTGTAGTGATCCCTGTAAGTGGTGTTAAAGCATTTTTTTGGGGTGGGGTTATTAACAAAGAGGTCATTTTCCTCTTCTTGACTACCAGAACAGTTCCAATAAAACAGGCTGGATTTCTGCTAGCTAATTCCACTCTAGCGAAGGTTAACTGCATTTTCCTGGTAGCTATATGTTATTGGCTGGGTAACACTGCCTGTCAGGCTGGCATTGTCCTCAAGTTAGCAACAGAAGGACAGGCTAGTTTGTCCTTTTGTTGTCATCTAGTGTTTCTCTCTGGCTGGTACAATTGCTGTAGCATTGTCTTGTTGGAGCTGACTCTTCTCAAAATCACTGAGTCATCCCATCTCAAGAGCAGTTGGGTTTCAGGTTTATCGTCCAGCATGCATATGAATGCGAAAGCTCATACATTCTCTTTTTAGTCTTGCATGTGTTCTTACACGAGTCCAGAGATCCTTTGGGGGCTGTGGATGGTTGAAGATGCCCCGAGGTGAAGACCGAGAGGTTGCTGGAGCATCTGGAGGGAGATGATCATTTCATGGGCACCATGTGGCAGGAGGTGATGTGTGCTTCTGTGCCCCTAATCAGAAGGTCACCACCTGTGGCTGACAAGGTGATTTTGGTATTGCACCTTTGAGCAAGGCCCTTAACTATGGTTTCTCTGGGGATGCTGACCTCGCTCTCAGATCCTCACTTACACGTCGCTTTGGACAAACACATCTGCTAAATTAATAAATGTAAATGTACCAGCCTTCACAAGACATTCTTGGCAGATACCTAACCCCCCCCCCCCCAGCAGAAGGGGATTACAGCTTCCTGCCACATAATTCGAGCTCCTAGGCCATACTTGGGCTGCTCTGCTAGACCTGATGACCCATCTCATTGTAGCACTAGTCACGTAGGGGAGGCCGGCACCACCTGAGAAATAGGCTTCACCCCCCCTCACTTGAGCGTCCCTCCATGCACAATTTTTGATTTGTCTTCTAAGTGTCATCCTCTGTATGAGAATCCTAAATGGCCAGATGTAGTCAGGAATCCCCCCAGGACTCAGAGGGGCATCTCAATGCGAATTGCAGGGGGGGTCACATGATTTCGGCTCACACGTCTCGCCCTTTAGTGTGAAGCGCATCATGAAGATTCATGAGCGATGACCACTCCTGGGGGCCAGAGTGTTTCGGAAAGTGTTTTCAGAACCTGCATGCAGAATGCTAATGCAGAGCTCAGCAAGATCTATCATCCTCATTCATTTTTGTTGGTTGACGCCCATCAATTCTTTGCTGTTTTATACAAAAGGAAAAGTGAGAAACAACATGATTCATTTGCTGTCTACTTCAGACTGTTTGGGACAAATTTGAAACTTTATGGGAAACAAATAATAATACAAAAACAACCTGACAGCCCATAATGGACTGACGCTTGATTTTTAATATGAACGTCCTTAGAGAACATATTCAGGTTGTGTCTTATACCATCACAACAGTGAGGGAGGTTGATAGCATCTCCAGTATGGAGAGGGTGTGAGTAGAAAACTTTGTCATGTCATGTGACTGAGTCACATGTATCAGTATCGATCATAGTTGTTTGTGATTGGGCCTTTTTCTAGCAGGAAGGAGTGGCAGGAAATGTTTAAGGGTTTGGGATTGTACTTATAACAATCTTAACATCCAGCTGTATGGTTTGGGTTGATCTGAGGGTGTCAGCTGCTCAAGTGAATGTTATTGAAATGTGGCTAAAATGTACGTGGTGCTACTGGGCTCTGTGCAACTCTGTAGATGTGTCCGGAAGGTTGTGGGATTGAATTCCATCTGCGGCGGAGTAATCACATCATCACTGGGCCCTGGATGCTGGCTGGCTCTGTTCTCTGACCCCATAGCTTCCATAACTTGTATTTCATTTAGGACAAAAGTGTCTAAATATATGAATGTGAAATGCTGAGCCACCCTTTAGACAGCCTCGTCTTCCTGGTTCCTGGGGGGGGGTTCTGGGGAAAAGGGAGCGAGGTTTTCCACCTACGTCACTGAGCCGTCTGAGAGTTTGAGGGCAGGAAAAGAGACTGTAATTAAGCAGGGAGTGACAGGCACACGTCCAAAATACTGGGCTGGGCCGTCCAAATGTGCACTTATGCTGCCTTTGAAGGACTAAAGCAGGAGTGCTGTATCTGCTAGTGCACTGTCGCTGGGTCATGTGAGGCAGGGCTGTGCATCTCATCCTCACTCGCTGCCGGAGTACCCCGGCCCGTGCCGGCACCTCAGCTGAAGGACGCGCTGCTTCATTTAAATACAATCCTGTGGATTGTGAATGCAGCTACCCGGCCATGCGGGCAGGGTCCTCACTCCCCCAGCCCTGAGAGAGAGGAGGGGGCTGGTTAGCAACAGAGGCGTTACTCCTTTGTTGATAAGCACAGAATGACTGCATGGTTGTTCTTCCATGTTCCTTGTTCCTTAGTTGTGTTTGGGATCTGTGAACCTTCCCGGGTTGCGTGTGGCATCTAAACCTTTTTCTGTGTGCCCCCTCACGGCCTCCGCGCTCACACTCTGCGCCTCCCTTGCCTGTCCGCGGCCTTTCGGGGGCTGGCAGACTTGGCTCAGGCATCTGTCCCGTTAAAAGGCCTTCTCTGTGAATGATTCATGACGTTTGAAGCCTTTCTCCTTGGGGGGGGAGAGAGGGATATCGCCGCCTTTTAAGAAGACAGGACACACATTCTGCACTCTCACACTCTTTCTTCCTCCGCCTCTCCCACTCTCTCTTTCTCTTTTCTGATCTCTCTCTTTCTGCCCCTTTGAGTCTCTTCTGTGTATGATAGCTGCTGACAGTCTCAATCCCTTTTTTATCCAGCCGTTAAAGCGCTGATGTGCCACCTGCTCATCTGAAACATGTCCAAACTTATTGTGTAATTCATGTTCTTTTATTAACTTCTTGTTGTTTTTGAACAATTCAGATCTCTCTCTTAATCGTGTGTTAACAGAATGCCTTGTGGGACTCGAACCTGCAGTTTCTGGCTGCACATAAGAGTATGAATGATTGGCGTTGGGCTTTAGTGAAGGGTGCTGTGCTGTATCTCTGATGTTTGCCTCAGCTCCATGTCTCTGCAGTTTGCATGTTTGTCCTGTGTTCCCACCCACAATCCAGAGGCATGCAGTTAGCCTGGTCGGTGCATGTGTGTGTGTGTGTGTGTGTGTGTGTGTTTGTGTGCGCATGTGTGTGTGTGTGCATGTGTGTGTGTGTGTGTGTGTGTGTGCGCGCATGTGTGTGTGTGTGTGTGTGTGTGTGTGTGTGTGCGCGTGTGTGTGTGTGTGTGTGAGCGTGCGTGTATGTGTGTGTGCGCGCATGTGTGTGTGTGTGCATGTGTGTGTGTGTGTGTGTGTGTGTGTGTGTGTGTGTGTTTGTGTGCGCGTGTATCTCCTACAAAGGACTTCTGACCTATCTAAGATGACCTCTGCATCATGCCCTGACCTTTCTTGGGTAAGCTACAAGTTGACTGTTACCCTGTAGCAGAAAATCGCTTATGGAAGATAGATGGATGGAATTTTGAAATTTTAATCTGGATTGGGGCATTTTTGTGGAACTCAGAGTCATTTGCCTCTGAAGTGTTATGAATCGGCCCTGATAAGTAATTCTGAGTAAGGAGCATTAATTTCAGTGGGAGCGTTGAGGCCTGTGCCCTTAATAAGCAGCGTGTACTTTTAGCAGGGCATGGGGGGGGGGGGGGCAGAGATCGCATCCGACGTGCTGCGTTTGATGGCATTAGGAGCATGAGCCTGATCTGGGCACTGCCAGGCATTTAAGGCAGAGCTCACAGGAGGGATAAGTGCCCCCCCAAACTGTGCTTTGCTATTACTTCTTGGTTGTTCTTGGTTACTTTTTGGTTACTCTGGTTGTATAGTTTTGGTAGTTGTTTTCCCGTTTTGGTTCTGTATTGATTTTATTGGCACTGTGGTAACTGGTCAGATGGTGGTAACATCATGGAGGGAGATCAAATCGGGGGGGTTTCAGTCACTCATAGTGTGTGATCATTTGTGAGAGTGGCCGCCCCCTGGTGGATGGTGGACTTTCCATCCAGGTGTCTCATTCCTCATGTCCTGCACTTCCCATTATGGGCTCCATGCTTAGCATTTCCTTGTACCAGATGAGTGGGGCGGGGTGGAAGATGTATGGCAGGAGATGCTTGTATCGCTAGTCTGGAGAGTCACCAGCGTAATGTATGAATTTGACGTTTGGGGCATGCGGGTAGATGAGGAATGTCCATGGTAATGTGTGAAGTCTGTTGATCACATGAAGTGGCCCAGAAAGGCACTGGCCAAAGTAGAGATCTCTGTGTCGCCCCGGCATCCACCGGGGTGAGACCGTGCCAGGGCCTGATCTGCAGCCCAATTATGACTAATGGACTAGATGTCGCCAAGAATATTAAGGCTCTGCTGTGTGCAGGATGTCTCAGCTGGCGTTCTCCACTGTGAACCGCTCCCAGTCAGCAGGCCCAGGGGAATCTTCCTTTAGGCATGCTTGTACCATTGGCTTGAAGGTTTTTTGTGTTTTTACGAGTGTGTCTAAAATATAAACCTGTAGCGTTATGTGGCGAGAGAGAGAGAGAGAGAGAGAGACTGAACATGTCAGCTTAGACACCACCAGCACCTTCATGGTGCACGGTGAAGCAGAATGAGATACTCTGGATGATTTTGTCGATTCAGTCCTGTGTCTGGGCTTGCAGAGGTCTATGTGAAACGTGGGTCCTCAAGCTCGATGACACAGCACTGAAGGCAGCGAATGTAACCTCCCTCAACCCTTTGGATCATGCTTAGCAGCTGGCTGACCCTGCAGCTCTTGCAGCCCCCAGCTCCGTGGGCTAAGAGCACATGCTCCAGTTCCAGCAGTGCACCCAGTCCTGACATGTTACACGCTGGCTTTTTATGCAAAGAGCAGCTCATTCCAGCATCACAAAGCGACTGGGGGGTGGTGGCACAGGGAATGTCTTTGATAAAGGGGGATGCCTGCTTGTTTTAAAGAATGTTCTTGTTTTGCTTTCATGCATAGGAAGCGAGGGCGAAGGGGGGGGGGGGGGGAAAGTCCCAGTGAAACTGCAGTGCTGCAGGATGTGGCATGTTCTGCTGGCAGGAGAGAGCCCCAGCCGACCGGCAGATCCGAGCTCAATAAGAGCCTTCTGTCCATTCATTTATCCCGGCCACATTGGTGTGGGAGCAGGGCTGTGAGGGTGGAGCTATGAGGCGTGGAGATGGGGGTGTCACTGCGTGGCACTATGGGGGGGCGGGGGCTCTGTGAGGCCACTATTGAGATGACACCTTCCAAGGGGAGGAGTGAGGGAATGTGACTCCAATACACCAGAGGCTGATCCACTAATCCAGTTATTAAGTGTCAGGTGAGCAAATCTGTGAACCAGTAGCAGTAAGTCCTTCACTGGTTGGATCAGTACTGAGTGACTCAGTTAATCCAGATACTTAATCTTATACCAATTACTTAGTGAGTTTACTACAACAGGCTGTGTTAGTCAAACCGCTAGTGACATGTCCGCTAGTTCAGTGAGGTTTCTTCACCATGTCTGCCTTTGTAAGACTCCACCTCTGGGAGTCTTGCACTGGATTATCTACTGGGCTCGGAAGTGCTGGATCTCCAGCCTGCTCTGGTTAATATCTTAGTTGAACAAAGTGGATTATAAAAACCTGTAGTATTAATCGGATACAGGTTTAAGTGCAGTGGTTCTGCGTGTAGAATCGTTAGCTGATCTTGGATTTCATTCTTGCTATTTGGGAATTTGTAACCTTTTCTATTTTACATATTTCAATGTTGTTTTAAATACCCCAAAATAGTTGAGCACCCCCTGATCTAGAGAAAAGGAGGCTCTCACTATAGCTGCAGCTCCTGGTTCCCTGTTTGGTGGTACTGAGTCTGCTGGGGAGGGGGGTGGCGGAGATTGGCTTGAGAAGGAAGGAGCAACTTATGGCAGGAGGAGAGAGAGATTGAGGAAGAGAGAGAGACTCAGGAAGGGAGAGACTCAGGAAGAGAGAGAATCAGGAAGAGAAGTGAGACTCAGGGATAGAGCGAGAGAGACTCTGGAGGAGAGAGAGATCCAAGGAGAGAGAAAGAAACTCAGGTAGAGATAGAGAGACTCAGTGATTGAACGAGAGAGACTCTGGAGGAGAGAAAGAGATTCAGGAGGAGAGAGAGACTCAGAAAGAGAGAATGACACTCAAGAAGAGAGACTCAGGGAGGAGAGAGGCTTGGGGAGAGAAAGAGATTCAGGAGGAGAGAGAGACTCAGAAAGAGAGAATGACACTCAAGAAGAGAGACTCAGGGAGGAGGGAGGCTTGGGGAGAGAAATAGATTCAGAAAGAGATTGACTTACAGGAGAGAGACTCAGGAGGAAGAGAGAGAAAGAGGAGGTGAGAGAGGGAAACTCGGGAGGAGAATGAGAGAGATCCAGGAGGAGAGAGATTGAAGAAGTACAGTGGAAGTAAAGAAGACAGGCAGGGTCAAAGTGAGCGTAACGACACAAAATGGTATGGTTTTCAAAAGATTATCTTCTCCCGGTGCTCAGTGGAGGAGCAGAAGGGAGGTGTACTTTCATACATTTTTCTGTGGACATTTTTCAAATTAGACCCGTTCGCATGGATATTTGTCCCCCCCCCATAGCGGCCGTGTGCCTTATGACTGTGGAAAGTGGCGGCAGTCTTAGCCTTTATAACGCAGGGGAAGATTGAAGATGCCATCCACCCAAATGCTGGCTAAGGCTTTGCAGCCCAGGGCCCAATATAATTCCTGGGTATTATAGGCATAGAGAGATTGGAGTCCTGAAATATGTGCAAGGTAATTCCCCAGCCTGAACCAGAGTGTTACTGTACAGCTCCCTCTAAAATGCCAGGCGGATGAGTAACGGATTCTGTGTTCGCTCACCGAAAGCACATTTATCTGTGTGCCGTGTGACTTTTATTGGCTTTATTTTAAGTGCAGAGAGACTCTATCTGTGTATATGTGTGTATCTGTATGTGTGTGTGCGTACAGGTGCTTACAGCTCTGTGAAACTTCCGGAAAGGCACACATACCTGTTCCTAAATACCTGCCCTGTGGCCAGTGACTTTTTCACAGGGCTCCCACTTTGCAATACAATCTCCTGGTGTTTGCCCACCCTGCTCCTGAAGAACATTATCCTTTGTCATAACCTCCTCAGAAATAGCCCAGAGCAGTGGCAGTCAAGATGTCTGATGACATCATTTCTTGTAGTTTCTCCATGTGGTCTGTTTTAAACAAGTAGATACAGGCTGACCCTCACTCTACATATATCTTATGCTTATACTGGAGCTTGTTTTTGTTTAGGAAAATGTTCCCATGTTTTTCAATTTCGGTTGGGACTGATAAGACACCGTATAAGATTCTTTGAAAACCGTAGCCCTGTTTTGGTGGCTGACTTCCTGGGTTTGAATATCTTTATAGACATTTAGCACCAGTTTTATCAGAGCTAAGTATATTTGGACTGATATCAGCTCACCGCTAACATATGGTCTCGTTTTGGAGATCACAGGGTATTTTGTAAAGGACCGTGCATCTCTGTACAGTGCTCTGCAACTCTATCAAAATACAGCCTGAAAATATGTGGCTCAGCCAGAACCACAGGCTAGGAGATGTCTGATAGACACGCTGTACCTTCACTTGATGTCTTCTCCTTTCTCAAATCTGTAACCTGCACCGAATAGAAAGAAGTTGAACTGTCAGTATCGAAGCCTTACATGACTGAAAGGTGCATGATCTCCTGCACTTTGTGTATTCAGCATAATTTTCAGGTGATCTTTGTTTTCCTGCTCTGCCTCTGTGTAAAACTATCCCCAGGTGTATGTGCTTTAAGGTGAGCAGTGTTTCTGGCTCTGGGCTTGGGGTGGGGTGAGATGGTGTGGGGGGGCTGAACTCCCAAGCCGCCTGTGCTCTCTCTGCAGGGCTTGTGAACGTCTCCGTCTCATAAGACAGAGGTGAAGTTGCAGGTGACTGAGGGCGGCGGGATGATTACCCATTGAGAGTCATATAAGACTATAAAGATTCTGACCTTAAGGCACTGGTGGTGGGGGGGGGGGGGGCTTGTGGTGACTTAGTCCTTTTGATCTGGGCTGAGAGGAAAGGAATACAAGGACATATCTCAGATCTGTGGGGGGTGGGGTGGGTGAGTCATGGATCAGCAATGTCAGACAGTCGAGGTGACTGTCGGGTGGCCATGGTGATGTAGGCTACTCTCTCTCTCTGCTGGAGACCCCCCCTGGCAATTTCACATTTGACATGATTCCGTCTTCAGGTAGAGCTTCCCAGTAGACATTTAATTTAAGTAGGCAGTCAAAGAAAATATTTATCAGTGAGGCGGCATGGTAGTGCAGTGGTTAGCACTGAGATGGGCTGGCCCCCCATCCTGGGTTGTTCCCTGCCTCGTGCCCATTGCTTCCGGGATAGGCTCCGGACCCCCCGCAACCCAGTAGGATAAGCGGTTTGGAAAATGGATGGATGGATGTTTATCAGGGTTTATGTGTATATTTGCTCATAAAAAAACATTATTTTACATGAAAAACATATGCAAATTAAGAATAACATGATAAAAATGAAAAATAATTACTCCTGTACTCCAAACAGTTCCTGCTGTCCTGCTGGATGAACACTGCTTCAGTACCCCAACCTCTCCTCAGTGGACCCCAGCCATTCTATGTATTTGGTAAATTGCCCCACCAACTCTGCATCTGTTCCCTCATCTCCACCCAAGACGTCGTGTGTTTGTGAGCCCTGACAGGCTTCCAGCTCTTGAAGCTGTTTCCCTCTATTCCAATGCTCGTGTATGAAGTTCATTATTCCCAGAACTCCAGACTAACTTTTCTAGTGGTAGCACTGGTGCTACCAGCTTTCACTTTTGGTGGCTCACTCTAGTTTTTGTATTGATGAAAGACTGATAGTGACTCAAGACCTGGTGCAGTAACCCCTTCACATTAATGAGGGTTTGGGGCGGAAGATTCCCACAAAAGTGACAATTTGCGAATCATACTTGCCCCCCCAAACCTTCACCCATAACAGCCTGCTAGCATGATCAATGAAATAAAAAGTTTATTTATTATGCATTTCTAAATAAACAGTACTTTACGGTATACTTTGCATTTTGAACTTTGTCATTTCCTGTCTAGACCTACTATATAATAAACTATTAACAATTAACTATTAACGATCAAATTATGCCCAAATATGCACAAAGTTACTACTGTATCAACGGGGACCAACACGGTTTGTACTCAAAAAATGTTAAATTAATGCGAGATTCCAGCTAAGTGAGTGCATGTGAGTGAGGCTGGGTACCGAGATCAAAATGCATATCGCAGCTCAGCCAAGACTTTTACTATTACTATATTTGCAAAATTTTTTATCTGAGCATTAGCTTCAACAAGCTAACCTCTCTTTGGCTCCCTCTCCACCAGCTTCCTCCTCTTTCTTATCATTGTTTGTCTTTGCTTCTGTTCTTTCATCAGTTTGAATTTACATACATACTCCAGATATGGAGAGAGCAGCTCAGAAAAGACATGCGGAGCCAAGGAAAAAATACAAACTGCCCCTGGCACGCTGGCCCTTGTAGATGGCGTCGGAGCTTGGCTGCGCTGCACTCGTGTCGAGAGCTGCTGGAGACAGCATACGGGTCACTGCGTATCTGTGTGTACTTCATGACCTCATGCTCGGCCGTCCAGCTGCAGGGATGAACAGATCAGCTACCCAGATCACTGCCCCTTGTATTAAGGGCCCATCAGCTAAGCACCCTCTCTGGAAAACAAGCACCGCTGTCTACCTGCTTTTGCATCTGGGCTCCCGTTACTCTTACTCCTATTCCTGAGGCTCAGAAGCTCCTCAGGTCCCATGTCCTTTACAGTGTGGCTTTCAGTCAACATGAAGAGGGAGGTTGAATTGAACAGCATTTGTATTTCCAGACATCGCAATTGGTCTGGTGCCAATAAAGTCACTCTTTCTAAGCCGGATGTCATCCACAGGCTTCCTAGAACAGTGAAGAGGACTCGTGAGTTTGATGAGGGGGGCACACTCAAAAGTATGCATGAGACTGTAGGCGAGCCTTTAATTCCCCCTATAGTCCAGCACGACACACTTAGGTAGCTCTCTGCTCCACCTGGCAGCTGCATCTGTACCCGTGCAGGAGAGTATGTAGGTCAGGGAGATTCCGCACAGCTTATTCGATGGCCATGCTCCTCCGTGGGTCATGCATTCCACTGGAGCGTGGAAGGGTGCTTCAGTAGCGGCTGGAAAGCATTACACCGCATGCTACTGCGTCTCATCTCAAGGTCTGTCCATCAAAGGCACCCAACAATGTCATCTCCAGACGAGAGGCATCTTAATATTCCCCACCAGGCGTGCCACAAGGTGGGGGAGGGGGGCTTTAATATGCTCACTTTGCTTTATTCTGCAATGGGGGGGGGGTGCTGATGTTTAAAATCTGGCCTGGATCCAGCTGTGCACACAGTGATCAAACTGATGGTGCTAAATGGCTCCAGATCAGTGTAGTTTATGGGGGAGGATGATGTAGAATGACATCGACATTGACTGCTCTGTCTGCCTCATGCGTGGAGGTCGGGTTTTTCTGCAAAGACCTGCTGCTCTCAGCTTCCTCAAGACACTTTCATGTCTTGAGCTGAAGTTCTCCAGAACGTACCCTCCTCTCAGCTGAGGTGCCCCTGAAGCTGGCAGGAGGCAGATGGTTCATTGTCTAGTCTCAGTGTTATCCCAGGTAGTACAGGATGACAGCCCCCCATCCATGAAGGGGGGGGGGGGTCAGTGTGAGGGACCAGGAGCTCCACATAATCCTTGACAGACAGTGAGAGAATCAGCAGAGTCCAGGCAATGGAGCGTGTCACTGCATCGCGGCGTCCTGCTCTGGAAAGGCCGCCTGATTGGCTGGGCAGATACTCTCCTCCCCAGGGAGCAGCTAGCTTCAGCTGGTGAAGGAGGCGGTTGCTGGGCAGCGCTGGAGCTGGAGCGGCCCTGGCGATTTCAGGTTGCACTCTCATTGGCTCTGTAATTTGAAGCGATGATTATCTATGTCTATGTATGTATATAGGTCATCCCTGTATCAAGGTATAGTTTGGGTAGATACTGGCGTTTCCTGTCCAAGCACTGGTGAGTAACACAGTGTGCATGATAAAGTGCAGGGAATCTTTCCTGGGATGAGGCCTTATACTCTGCTGACGATCACTGGGTACAAGGCAGCTCATCCTCTTCAAGAGGACAGCCTCATTCCCTATGATTTCCACCCAAAAAGGACAATAATTATTCTAATTCACGGACGTGTGAATTTATAAAAGAGAAAGCTCTAATGTTGGGAGAGTACTGATGTCAGGCGATCTGTGATCAATGAACACATGATTTTAACAATGAGTGTTGGAAGGTTTGATAAAGTCACGTTGATTCATCTTTTCATTCTTTTTATACATTTCTTGGGGATGTCATAAATTTATAAAGAACCCAGGGGAAACAGGCCCAGTGACCAGAAAGTGTGCGGAAGTCACAGAGGGTCCATTAACATCCCATAAATGCAGTTTAACCCGCCAGTGAAGATGAAGAGATGCCTAGTTCATGGAGTCACTCATCTTCAGGGATCCCTGTCCTCCTTCATCTCCACCCTCTTCATTTTTCTCTATCATGCTCTCGGCTGTAGTCGGGCGAAGGTCAGAACAGAGAAGACTCCCATGGGTGACCCCCCCAGAGAGGCAATCCCATGACATATTTAATGGAAACAGAATGGCTGCAGAGACCCCAGTGTCACCCAAATAGCACGTCCACTTTAATATTTATAATCTGCCAAAGACGTTGTAGCCAAGGTCATGGGCTTGTAATGTGAAGTTTATCTTGTTTGAATTCTGGAAGGGTAACGCGCTTGCTGAGTCGGGCCAGTAAAACATCCAGCTGTACAAACAGGAAAAAATGGTAAGTAGGATTTGATTAAAAGTGTCAGGCCAGCGAGTAACAGCACTGCACATCCAGCTGATTCGGAGGCTTTGTGTTCAGAGCGGGATCGCGTTGAGGGTGGAGCGTGGAGGCTAGTAGAGGACGGGGTTCTGTTCTTAATGGCAGGAGGGAGGGTCCGCGGTTCATCGATGAATTGGACTAACAAGTCAGCCGCTCACTTCTCAGCGACCGCCGATGTGCGTGTGAAGTGGAGGGAGCAGGGCTTAGTCATAAATAACCACTCACGTCGTGTTTCTATATATGAGTCTTCATTTGGATTCATATGATCTAGGACTATTTATACCTTTACATGATGGTTAAATCAAGATGTTTCCTCTTATTTCTTGGGTATTTTTTTCCTGTTACTGGGCTCGGTTTCAGTGAATCTGTTTATAAGTATGTTAATTAAGTAAATCCTATCGCCCCATCCCATGTCTCTCTCTCGTGAGCTCACGACCCCCTGCCTTTCTCCCCAGGTGAGCACCTGCGCATCTGTCCCCAGGGCTACACCTGCTGCACCAGCGAGATGGAGGAGCAGCTGTCCAATCAGGGCCGGTGGGAGGTGGAACAGCTGGCGAGGGAGGCAGGACAAGCATTGCTGTCCTCACTGCAGAGCCAATACAGGAGCTTCGATGGTGAGGCCCCGCCCACAATGCACCATGCACTGCCCTCAGGTCTCTCCCAGGCCATCTGGTTCTTCTGCTCTTCAGTTAAAAATTACAGTGAGCCTCATAGGGATGTTCAGTAAGTAGGTCTCTTATCTTCTACCACCAGGGTTGTAGGTTTGAATCCTAGCTTCTCTGTGTGTGTCTGTATGGAGTTTGTATGTTTGCCCTTTATCATGTGAGTTTTTTCCATCAGTCCTAAAACACACAGTTAAACTAACTGGTGTCTCTAAGCTGCTCTGAAAAAACACCCTGTTCTGCACTGACATCTCACTTACAATGTGCCCTATGCATTATGGGATATGTCCCCCAGACCATAACCAGGACAAGCAGTTAAAACATATATATTTGTCCATCATTAAAATGCTTCCATAACTGGCTGGCGTGTTTTGCTGATAGCACAGAGCAGTTCAATCCTGGGCCCTGGTTGTCAAAGTCCCACTGAGCTGAGCGTCATGTGCGGTGTGTAGGAGAGGACAGCGGGCTGCATATCCCTGTGTCACACCTCGCCTCGGCGCATTCAAGGCGCCTTATTCTTGGCGGCTCTCCCGCTCTTCTCACGCACGCCCTGACTCACCGCCGCGTATCTCTGCCCTCTGGGTGGCCAGCTGTGTTATTCTTCCCTGCTCCCCCCAAATTCACTGTCGTCTCATACAGCTTTGCGCTCTGTCCTCTCTGATATGCTTCCAGACAGTCGTAAAGGCCACTGCATGTTCCTGTTTAAGGAGTAAGGGGTGGGGTACCACCCAGGCCAAGCTGATGATGTCTCAGCTTTGATGTGAAACCCATTGGCACTTTGACCTCGTTGGCCGTGGGCTTTCCCTGCACTTTGACCTCACTGAGTGTGGTTGTTCTCAATGCGTTGAACTCGCTGGAAATGGGCTTTCACTGCTTTTTGTGGTTGTTCCCTGTGCTTTGACCTCACTGAGTGTGGGCTTTCCCAATGCTTTGACCTCACTGGACATGGGCTTCCCTACTCTTTATACCTCACTGGGTGTGGGCTTTACCAGCGCTTTGACCTCCCTGGATATGGGCTTTCCCAATGCTTTTACCTCACTGGGTGTGGGTTTCCCCTGCATTTTAACCTCACTGTACGTGGGCTTCCCCGGCGCTTTGACCTCACTGGATGTGACTTTCCCAGGACTTTGATCTCATTGGATGTGGGCTTTTCCAGCACTTTGATCTCACTAGATGTGGCCTTTCCCAGTGCTTTTACCTCACTGGACATGGGCTGTCCCAGCGCTTTGACTTCACTGGACATGGGCTGTCCCAGCACTATGACCTCACTGGACATAGGCTGTCCCAGTGTTTTGACCTCACTGGGTGTGAGCTTCTTGAGTGCCATTTTCTGTGGACAGAAGAAACGTGAAGCACTTGAGTGTTTGAAAGCCTAAAATGTCCTCAGTCACATCTGTTAGCTTCTTCTCCTGTGGCAGGGGAGGAGGTAGAGATGGAGGTGGGGAGAGCAAGGCAGGGTTAAGGGTGGATGTTCTTCAGGGGAGGTGGACTTCTGTGGAGATACGTTTCTGACTGGATCATGACCAGGCCCAGGGAGCAGCCTGTGGGTCTGTCTTTGTTTCTGAAGAGTTTTTGACACTACAGAAGAGTACAGATAGTTTTTTCTTTTACTTGACAGTGGTGCAAGTTGAGTGTTTCAGCTCAAGGATTCTGTCCCAGGGGTCATGGAAACTCCCTCACAGAGCTTTGGCTTTAATAATTAACATCTGCACTGTGCACATCAGGAAGCAGGTCCGGCCCTTGGTCCCAAGCCCTACAGGAGTGTTCCCCCGTAACAGAGGAGTGTAAAAACTGCATGATAATCCAGGTCCTTTACATTTATCTGTCTCCGCTGAGGTCCTAAGATGTATAAATTCCAGGTGTCATTTTTATGTGTTAAATCTAACCCTTATTTGTTTTAGCGTTTCTGCTTGTCGTGTTTCATGCGCCGTCCGCTCATTCTTTCTGGCCATAGCCGTTCATTTATTATTTCTCATCTCATTGTCAATCTCGTGTCTCTGTGATCCATTAGTCTGTCTGCCCCGATCTGTCTATTTGATCATCTACTTAATCTGGTTGTCTGTTTCTGCCCATCTCTAGCGTTTGACAGCTGTGTAGCAGCCTTTAAATTTTTTCCACTTCCTGTTAGCTCACTGGCTTTTCAGTCGCCAGATCTGCACTCATCTCTGAGTTAACCTTTCCAAAATACACAAACACGTCTTTAAACAAGTTGACGTTTCTTTTCCTCTGTGTGTATACCGAAAAGTTAAAGAATTTTACTTTGTTCCAAAAACAATTTTCTCCTGGAAAGTTGAACAAACATCTCAGCTCTTTGTGTGTCTGGGATTCATTCCAATCTGCCATCTGAACCAAGATGTGACCAAAGCTGGTGTCACACAGCTGCTCAGGGTCCTCCTTTACATCTGCCTAAACCAGCAGGTGTTTCTCTGTGTCTCGCAAGGGCCCCCAAAGACTTTTGAGTGGTCAGTGTGTTAGGAAGATATGCATTTTGGTTCTACTGTTAAAATTCACAAGTTCTTGGATTGTTCACATTTACAAAAGCAACATGATATTATATGTATATATTCCTGAATAATGAATGGAATTAATCTGCTTAGAACGAAACAGAAAACTGTGTTTCCCTCCTAAGGTACCATTAGACATGCTTGGTCTAAACCTTCTGTTTTATCAGATTACCTTGTTGTATTGGTGTAGACCTCACAGCCAGCTCTGTCTGAAAGAGAGAGGACAGTACTCGAGAAAGCTGATACTTTGCTGGTTAGGGATTTGCACCCATGTCCAGAAGTTTGTGGGTTTGAATCCCACACTTAGGTGAGCGATCATTGATACCGAGCCCTTGATCAAGGCCTTTAACCCCAAGTGCTCCACTTGTTTTGCACACTGGCTGTCTGATCCCAACAAGGTAACAGTAAACAAGGGTGGGTATGTGAAATTCCAAAGTATCTTAATATCTAAAGAATCTCTGCCAGGCACAAGAGATACCAAAACAAGCTGGGGCTTTGGAACAGTGACACAGGAGTGGGAACTTCTGGAACAGAAGTGAGATTTAGAAGAGAGTCCATTCTTCACCTCTAAAGTCCTACAGATTGTTCCGGTTCTATATGTGGCCCTGGGGCTTTCGCTTCAGCCCTGAAGAGGGACCTGTGATTAAAGGATCGCTGTAGTTTCTCACTGAGAATTGTCAATCAGGCAAATAGTGTCACAGTGTCTGGTAAACACTCCACAGAGCTTGGTGACCGGGCTGCTCAGCTGGGGAAGGTCACCTGACCCGAGGCAGCAAGGCGTGTCTGTGTGTGAGAGGGGGGGGATAGAGAGAGAGCGAGAGAGAGAGAGAGAGAGAACAAGCTTCAGTGACACTCAGTAAAGCTCAGTCTGCTAAGGGTGCATGTCAACAGCGCCGGATGCCCCCTGCCAGCGATGTCGAAGGGGGAGGTGGACATGAGTGTTATTTTGAGCTGATGCAAATGGTCTCTTAAGTGGTATAATTGTGCTGGACCTCAAATGGGGCACTTCTGAAGGCACATCTACTGAAGGCTGCTGGTTCTGTGAAGTACAGCTGTTTGCTGCTCTAAGGAGTTTCTTTCTTGTTTTTCCCCCTGTATAATTGTCTGTGAAAGTGTAGATACATTACTTAACCTTCGCATCAGTTAGGCAGAGCTAACTCTGTTCTGTGTATTTCCAAAGGAAGACAGTCACTCTGGGGTAATATCCATTTTTAACCCCTTATCCCGCTCAGGGTCAATGGTGGTCACTCTGGGGGGGAGGTTCCCACAGTAGATTTTGCTGCCCCATATCCCCATCGGGCCTCCAGGAAAATGCCCGCTATGCCAGAAGGCCAGTCCAGTCTTGGTATGGCACAGGGCTAAACCCTGCATAGGATGGCAGTGCATTGCATGTAGAGTCCTGTACGGCCTGAGCCTGTAAATGAGACCTGGAGATCAGGCTCCATCTGGCCAGAATACTACTAGAAAATCTAAAGCATGAACCCTGAAATTGTGGACGTATTAGTCATACGTCTGTACAGAGACATTTGTAAGCTTTTGTCATATTTCTCCCTTTGCTAATTTTCTAGGTGGCTGTTAGAGAAGAGGGTGTGGGGCGGGGAGGGCGGGGTGTGCAATGCAAAGCAAAAATGAGCAAAGGACTCAAGCACAGGAAGAGCATTTAAATAAAATCATACATGGCAAACTAACCCGACCCTGACCCAAGCCTCAAATTACACTAAAAACTGACCCATTCTTGGTCCGAAACCTGATACTTTGTCAGGTCCCGTTCGACTCGGGCCGGTCGCAGACCTCTACTCACACTATGGGCAACTAGAAGCCCTAACCCTAGAGATGTGAGGCCATTGTGGCAGCACCCATGGGTAATATTGCTTCCAAAACGTCATTGTTTTAAGTTTCATGTGGCAGTGGGAGGATCATCGCCTGAAGTCGGGGCCATGCTCAACAATGACACTCATCTTTCTTCACAAGGTTAAGAAATTCGACTCAAGACATACAGCAAACGTCAAGAAAGCCAAGCTTTGAATGCATATGCAGATATGGCTGCAGGCCTGCTGATATTTGAGCAATGTAAAATATGACACCAAATAAGGTCGGAAAACGGGATGTCTTTTAGTAATAAAAGTTATTTAGTTTATTTAAAATCAATGCTAGTTATTTAAACTTTGTGTTTGCATAATGTGAGTGCAAGGTTAATGAGAAAGGGGAGCTTCTGTTTACCTTGCTATTAATCTCACATTTCTGAGAACACCGCAGGCTGTATTTGCATAAATTCATTTTTATTTCACTTATTAATGGTTATTTTTGATGAAATGTTTGTTTAATCGGAGCTCAGCTTTAGATCGACGCATTTGAGGCTATCGAGGCTGAAAGTGGTCTCAGGCTCAGTTCTGTGTTGCTGAAGAGGGTCCAATCAGCTGTAATATGATGTATTAGCTGTCTGTTTTATACATGTTTCTTCTAGCTGTGCTTGCTGTTCGTTTGATATCTCTTTCAGCACCTGGTCTGGTTTGGCACATACATCCACCAAATGCAGGCCTCGGCTGCCTTTAACAAACTAGATCGGATTTGCAGAAATGAATATAGAAATAAAGATGAAACCCACTTTACGCTACAGTGCCAGCAATCGTCTCTCATCACCTGCCGCCATGTAAACATATGCAGACGATGAGGGAGTGTCCATGAAAGCCGGGAGGTGCGGGAGAGACACACACTCCCATCCCGTCATCAAACACGTGGCAATGGTGCTCCTGAATGAATCCTAAGGACTCATGTGTCCAGATGGGAGAGGCGAGGCCTGATGGGGGAGGGGGGAGTGGAGCATGTGACATGTATAAATTATGGTCCTTTGCTGCTTGAAGGTGACACACATCAAGCACTGCGATCGGATCTGATACCATACGACCTTCTCTCTGCACCAGACAGACACACTGCTTAATCACCCATAACCCTTCTTACCAGGCCTGTAAACCCAGGGCCTGTTTCGATTTGCTGGTTCTGGGTTCCCTTTTTTGTGGAAGCCTGTGGTTCTCCTCTCCTCCTGTCGGTTCTCTGGCTTGAAGCCTCAGACCTCCAGCTTTTTGCCAACAGCCAGCACTGAACTTGCCGGGGAAGCTTAACTTCTTGATAAGTGTCCCTGGTAGTACATCCTAGCTGGCACTGAACCCCCCTCCATCCCCCCCCATCTTCCCCGCCCCCCCCCCTCCCCCCGCTCCCCAGGTGTTCCCTTTCTCAGTAAATAAAATGCCTCATTTGCATCCCAAATTTGCATCGCTGTCACTGAGTACTTAGAGGTGAACTTCGCCTGCACGCTACTTAAAATGCGAGACGGCTGCACACTCTTAACCTTCTCCTGCCCAGATGTACTGGTGCAGATTTACCAGAGCAATTAAGCCGTATTATCTCCAAGGGCGGGGGCCCTGAGCGCCGGCCAGGTGTTACGGAGGTGTCAACAGGAGGATGGGGAACTGTGGTCACACACACTCCCTTGGGCTAAGACCCAGTGTCATAATGTGATCTCAGCTGACAGACCAGGGGAGGTCGACCCACCTCCACTTCCTGCTCTCTCCCTCCGTCGTGGATTCCTGCACCTCAACAAAGCACGTTTTCTTGCTTGGCGGAGGGGGGGGGGGGGTCTATGCTGATGTCATCCTCTCTCCTCCACCATCCTGCCTGCAGAGAAGGAGCCGCTCTTGGTGCCACTGGCAGCCCCAGCAAACACCACTCAGTGGAAAGTTTGACGAGCTGACGCTGCTTTTTCTGGCGAGGATTGAGGTGATCTGTAAAAGTTTGCCGGCCAGTGATGGGGGCTGTCTTATGGCTCATTTACCGATTAGCTAGACTTGCTGCTCCTGATTGGTCCAAAACAGAGCATGAAACAAGAGCTTGGATTTCTCTCAGCAGGGCTGGGTAGAAACTGCCTGACAATTACTTCCGTCACCTTTAGCCGGTTTCTAGTAATATAAAACCATCTTGTGTTTGACCCTTGCAGACGACACACCCAGATCTTGTTGCCCTATCTGTGGGCCTCGTGCCCCATCTATAGGTTCATCACCTGTCTTTTGTTTGTCCCTTTATCACCCAAAATGTCCCTTCTTCCAAATATGAATGGTGAACCTTCTCTCACCTTCTGTCCCTGCATCATATGGGTCTGATTTTCATTCTAACTAGAGAATACGACATCTCTTTTTTTTTTTTTTTTTGTAGGGGGGGGTGGGGTGGGTCAGTATTCCACCAGATTCACACTTGCCCCCCGCAGTGTGCTTCTCCAGGACAAAGACACCAGCCACCCAAGGGCAAAGGGGTCATCCAAGTGGTCCCAGGTTTCTTATTCATTCTGTACGACATTTTGGTGTTACTGATTTTATTAATGTCATACGCTGAGGAATGTAGTACAAACGTCTTGTTACAATGGCTTTTGGAGACACTTTGCTTATGTTGGATAGGTCTTGTGCTTTTAGGAAAATGGCTTGTTTTGTATTCTGTATATTTCACTATTCATCTGTTACTTTCAAGTTAATGTTTTCCCTTTCGCTTCTGGCGAAGTTGGCACCAGCGTAGCCACCTACACACTGCCGATCTCCATGCTGTAATGCAGCTGCAGCTCCGTCTCTGTGTTAAGATCTGTCTGGTGTTAGGCTCTGTCAGTGTGTTAAGCTCTGTCTCTGGTGTTAAGATATGTGTTTGCGTTAAGATCTGTTTCTGTTAAGATCTGTCTCTGATGTTAGGCTCTGTCAATGTGTTAAGCGCAGTCTCTGGTGTTAAGCTCTGTCTCTGGTGTTAGGCTCTGTCAGTGTGTTAAGCGTGGTCTCTGTGTTAATAGCTGTCTCTGCTGTTCAGCTCTCTCTCTGTGTTAAACTCTGCCTCTCTGTTAAGCATGGTCGCTGTGTTAAGATCTGTTTCTGGTGTTAGGCTCTGTCAGTGTGTTAAGCGTGGTCTCTGGTATTAAGCTCTGTCTCTCGTGTTAAGCTCTGTCTCTGTGTTTAGATCGGTCTCTGGTGTTAAGATATGTGTTTGCGTTAAGATCTGTTTCTGTTAAGATCTGTCTCTGGTGTTAGGCTCTGTCAGTGTGTTTAGATCGGTCTCTGGTGTTAAGATATGTGTTTGCATTAAGATCTGTCTCTGGTGTTAGGCTCTGTCAGTGTGTTAAGCGTGGTCTCTGTGTTAAGATTTGTCTCTGCTGTTAAGCTCTCTGTGTTAAGATCTGTCTCTGCTGTTAGGCTCTGTCACTGTGTTAAGCTCTGTTTCTGACTTCCTGCCATGTCATGTCCATGACTTTTATTTACAGCAGGTCTCTCCTCTCTGATATCTTCCAATGGGGATTTACCTCCAGTGACAGCATGCCGTTCTCTTGTAGTTTGTAGATCTCCTCACTCCTGGTTTCACTTTCCATGCCTTGTTCTTTTTCTCACCTGTATGACCAAGGCTTGGTCCTGTCTGTTGGCACAGACTCATTGTGAAGCCCGTCTCCAAAGCCACGGGGGGTGAGACCTTAAGCCCGTCGACACGTAGCCGGCATCAGTAGCCTCAGCTTGGGTGAGATAAGATGCCTTCAGAATAAACAAAGAGCCACCAGAGCAGAGATTACAATTGCAACATGATGAGAAGCTGAAATGCTTTCTGGGACATCCAGGAATGTTATTTTTTCTCAGATTCAGGTAAAAATGTGGTGAGGTGTATTCGCAACGGGAATGAATGGTCTCGACTTTGACATTGATCTTGTGAGCGTTCTTAAGTGCGTGTGGCAGAATGCATTATGGGCAGGCGAGGCAGGTTGGGGGTGCGGTTGCATGCGGCTGGGAATTCTCCCGGTGTGATCCGTGCAGGAATCTGACAGCGTCCTGCATGTTTGTTTGGGTCCGTGGATCTGTCCTGTCTGTGCTTGTTTTTTGCAGTATCTGTCTCCAGGTATTCTGCCTCACTAAACAGGACGTGTGAGTTTGTGTTGATTTATGTATGTGTGTGCGTGTTTGTCTCCATGTTCAGCGGTCTGAGAGGCTTTGTTGAGGTATCCTTTGATATTTCGTATATAGTCCCAGTCACCATGACGTCCTTTCTTGCCGTTTCAGGCTATTTTCTGGAGCTACTGAACCACAGTGAGTCGTCAGTGCTGCAGTCGCTGCGCGGCGCAGGCGGGAATGCATATGCGCAGAATGCACACCTCGTCCAGGGCCTGTTCGCTGAGCTGCGCCGCTACTATCGTGGTTCCGGCGTAAACCTTGAGGAGTCACTCAACGAATTCTGGGCACAACTGCTGGAGCGCATGCTCAAGGCATCGAACCCACAGCGTGGCTCGGGGGACGACTTCCTGGAATGTGCCGGGAAGCAGGCGGAGGTGCTGCGGCCGTTCGGCGACGTGCCTCGCGACCTGAAGGCAAAGGTGACGCGTGCCTTCGTGGTAGCACGCTCCTTCTCTGTGGGCCTGCTGGTGAGCAGCGATGTGGTACGCAAGGTGTCTCAGGTAGGATCCTGCTCTCCACACGTACACACATATATATCCCTATCATGGTGGTGACTCTCCATTAAGTTTTATGGACATAACCCTGATCCCAATCACGACACCCTTAACCCCTACCCAGCCCTAACCTTAACCATAGGTAACCAACCAAAATACAAGACTTTTACTTTTTTGATCGCATTCACTGATTTTTATAAAATTGAGGTTATCAAAATGGGGATCTGAAGAAGTGTCCCCAAAAGTCAAGAATTTTCAGGTTTTACCGCACTTTGGGGACATTTTGCAAACCCACACACACACACAGCAGGTATTGGCTGAGGGTGGACCTCGCTGACCTACCGTGGGGTGAAGCAGTGAGACCTGGCTTCGTTTGATATGTAAAACACTCAGCTTTGTTAAGTACTGCTGTAAGAGGGCAGGGAGAATGGAGCAATGGGAGTGATGTATGCAGGAGGAGCAGCCCTGTCATCCTGCTTAACTTGATGTGGACGGTCTGGTTAGGAGGCATTATAGCACCTGACAGAAGCTGATTGGCTTTGACCTTTATTTATATTCCGGAGCTTAATGGGCGCGTCAGTCAGGAGCGGCTAACGCGGCTAATTGTGCCTGTTTATCTGAAACAGTGTGAAGCAGAAGGGGGTACAATATGATACCCTCCGCTGGACATTTTATTAAAGACGATCACATGGATACAGAGCTTGTGTTTATTACCACACCGCTGACAGACAAAGAGTCGGTTTTTATTAGTTATTGTGATTTTTCTGTCCAGACTCGGATATTTACTGAATTACTTTAGTTTAAGCACCGTTCTAAAGGGTCTTGAACTTATAATCTACTGGTTGAACGTCCAAGTCCTAAAAACTATGCTACCTAGTGGCCCCATATGGTTATTGGATAAATTAATTAGACATGGAATCAGGCTTGGCTGGGGTACAGCCTGGACGGGATAGTTAGTTACAGGGCACATACTCACACAGACACACACAAAGCATCATACACCCTGACCAATTCAGAGATGCTGCTTTGCAGGAGGATCCCAGAGTACATGCACACCCCACACACTTCCCAGCCTGGGAAATTGGAGGCACCATATTCAAGTGGCATCTAGTTGCATTAGATCTGTTATTCTGCTTGGTGACAGACCTCATCATCAGGCGGGTGCATGTGCAGGTGATATGGTGAATGGGCTAATCAGGGCAACTGGCACTTGAGCACCTCCCTGACTTCAAAATTTTCGAAATTTCAACTCCGCATCCAATTTAAAACTAGACTTTTTTCTTTACCCTGCTTTTATAGGCTAGTTATTCACCCATCCATCCATTTTCCAAACCGTTTATCCTACTGGGTCGCAAGGGGTCCGGAGCCTATCCCGGAAGCAATGGGTATGAGGCAAGGAACAACCCAGGACAGGGGGCCAGCCCATCGCAGGGCACACTCACTCACCATTCACTCACACATGCACACCTACGGGCAATTTAGCAAGTCGAGTCAGCCTCAGCATGTCTTTCGACTGTGGGGTGAAACCGGAGTACCCGGAGGAAACCCCACGACGACATGGGGAGAACATGCAAACTCCGCACACATGTGACCCAGGCGGAGACTCGAACCCGGATCCCAGAGGTGTGAGGCGACAGTGCTAACCACTGCACCACCATGTCACCCCGCTAATTATTCATTCAACACTTTTTACTGAATGATTTTTTTTCACTTAAAGTACTGTTTACCCTATATAGAATTTCAGTTCTCTCAAAGTTCTTTGTTATATGGTCGCCGTAGGATGCACCTCCTGATCTGCAGATGATGTCCTTTAACAGGTGGAGGTCAGTCTGCCCCGCTGTCCTTAGTGCTTAAAGCCCACCACCTCCCAGTGTGAGCTTGGCCACTGGGTTGACTGGAGAGAAGGATTATCAGAGGCAGCAAGCCAGAAAGTTGATGGTTGTTCCGATAATCTTGGTTTATCGGAGAAAGAAGTTGTAAGAAGACCTGAAAGTGTAGAAACACAGTGAATTTCTCACATGTTGTGTCTCAACGTCTTTTCTATAAGACTATTTATATTTGATGCCATGTTAGTAATACTCAGGTTTATCAGTTGTGGGTTTGCAGGTCTTTGTGAGGCACACGTTTCCGTATGAGGTTGGTGTGGTAAATCTAGGACAACTGAGCAGAAACGCACCTCCTTTTGTTCATGTGAAAACATCTGGGCACCCTGGGAGGTTTGCTGAGGAGTCAGACATGTATTCCAGGAAATCTGGCTCTTCAGGGCCTGGCAGATGTCGGCTCAGGGGAATCAGGTTGAGATTGCCAGCCAGAAGCTTACGGGCATTAGCCCGCTTCCTAACAGGTGGGAGAGGCATTGTGGGATAGAAGGCTCAGTGTTAGGATGTGCAGGAGGCCACAGATGTGAGGCTCCATGTGTTAGAGCCAAGGACAATGAGTAGAAGGCAGATGTGCAGGTCTTTGGGTTAGAACAGCGGGATAAGCACATGTCAGTATGTCTAAGTCAGCCAACCGTTCTGAATTTGACCATCATCTGGGCCTCCATTATATGCAGTGCAAAGTGTCTATCCTTTGTTAACTTTAGCTCTCTGATGGCCTTGCAGGTGCCACTCAGCCCAGAATGTGCCCGAGCCATCATGAGGCTCACCTACTGCCCACACTGCCGTGGCCTGGGGGGTGTCAAGCCCTGTACCAGGTACTGCCGGAACGTGATGAAGGGCTGCCTGGCTAACCAGGCCGACCTGGACCCTGAGTGGACCAACCTGGCCGGTGAGTCAGATCTGGGGGAGCGGAATGGGAGCAGTGGGAAATTACCTACCAGAGGTAGAAAGTAACAGAGCACATTTTCTCTTATTTCTGTAACTGAGTAGGTTTTTTGTGAAATTGAACTTTTTAAATTTTAACTTATTTAAAAGTATTTTTAAATAACAGTACCTTTACTTTTACCTAAGTATTATTCATTTGAGAAATTGTGCTTCGTTATCGTCTAATCTGAGACTGTTACAGAGTAAACCGCCTGTCTTGTGAATAAAAATGAAATATTCGCCTGTCCTCTTGTGATTCAGTTTTTTTTTTATTGTGATGCACTGTAACTTACAATGCTATATTCAAACCTATTGAGTGAATTTATAAGAATAAGATGCTTTTTGTAAGATCAATATATTTGAATGTGTAGTACTTTTGATTCCTAAACTAAGTACTTTTTCTTTTACTTGATTAGCATTTAGCTGTGCATCTGTACTTTAGAATGAAAACTGAGTACTTGTTACACCACTGCAAATTGCTGGTGTGAGTAGTTTTGTGGGGACAGTGTCAGTGCTGCTGGAACAGCTGCTGCGCCCCGTTCTGAAGTGAGGCTGTGTAGGTGTGTCCAGGGGAGGCGGCCAGGTCATAGGCTCTCTCCCGCCGGATGTCAGCCTCCCTGCTTCCCATGGGGGGTGGGGGGGCTGCGAAGGCTGCATTCAGTAATCACAGGCCTGTGTCTTATTGTCGCAACTTTGTCAGAGGGCTGTGTGCTCTGGTGTAAAACCGCAACCCACCTACCCCTAGCCTGCTCACCCCCTCCTCGTTTCCCACAGACGCCATGGTTCAGGTGGCAGAGCGTTTCCGGGGCCCTGTCGGTGTGGAGAACTTCATCCTCTCGCTGCCCCTGCGTCTGTCCGAGGCCATTTCCAGCATGCAGGAGAATGCAGACATCTTCCGACGCAAGGTCTGCGCCGCCGCCACTGGGGGACGCCACTGCGCTGCAGAGATACATATTTGTTGAGAGCTTTTCTGCACTGTATGATACTAGAGTAAAGCAGAGGAATAGAGCAAATTGTAACATCATGTAAATGTGAAAGGAAGAGACAAACTGTGAAGAGGAGCAAGTTTAAGTCTCTGCAGGCTGGAGTAATGGGCACATCGAAAGGCAAGAGGACGCAGCGAAAAGTTTGTGGGAATGTTGAAAGGTTTGTGGGTTGAACCATGCATGTAATTTCCTTTCCACTTTCTGGAAATATAGTAGAAAGTGTAAACAAGCATAGCAAATGTCTTACACTAAATGAAGTGTAAATGAAGTATGAAACAGGCTTTTAATTGTAGATGTCTATTAATCATAGTCGTTGCCTGACCTAAATGTCTGGTGAATGTCTGATCGCTTTCTGAAATAATGCTTATTGTCAGCATTTTTTGACCAATTGAAATAAATTTTGCCTTCTTTATTACGTGGGTCACCTTTAGACAAGCCCACCTTTGGACATGCCCACCTTCAGACACACCCACATTTGGACACGCCCACCTTTAGACACGCCCACTACTCCATCTTGCAAAGGGTCATGTCTCAAGAGTAAAGGCAGCTGTCCGTCAACATTTTTAGTGTAAAAGAGTGTATCTTTTAGTGTATCTCCTCTCCAGACCCTCTTGCTCATGTGGGTTTGGATAGAGATATGGTTTTCATCCCTGGGGAGGTTGGGTAAATTTCACCAGACCTATGTACAGGTGAGACACATTTTCCGGTCGGGGAGCACAGGAGCAGCAGCAGCCAGTGCCCTGGGGTAGTTTTCTGGGGTTAAACAGCCTTTTTCAAGTACCCAACAGTGGTATTTATTGCCCTGGTGGGGTAGGAGGCCAAGGCCTTCTGGGTACGGGCACAGATGCCTGACCTTCTGAACCCCCGTTAGGTGTGCAATTTCATGATGGTAGAGGAACCACATGGAAGCCTGCGACTCTGCAGGGCGGCTTGATCTACAGCGTCAGCAGGATCATGGTGTCGCACGTGATGGGAAAACAGAAGCATTATTAGAAATAACCTAAGAATCTCTCATAACTATGGAGGATAGAATGGAGCAAGCAGGACAGCAGCGGCACAAACACTCTGTGCTCCTCTTACAGGTTCTTCAGGCATGTGGGAGCCCAAGTGAGGCTGCTACTGGCAGCTCAGAAACTGAGGAAACTAAGAAGGCAGAGAAAGCACTTGCGGACGAGCAGACCATCGCTGTGGGTGGGCTGGAGAAGCTGGTTAGTGTTTTTGGGTTCTCTACTAATTGCTGACTTTCCTGGTATCAGGCAATGTGAGAGGAAATATTTCATAGTACTTCTGTTTTTTTGCAATACTTTTATACTTCTCGGCTATGGTATGTTTTAAGTCTTTAAATGTAAACCCAGTATAATCAAATGAGAATCATGTGACTTGTTGAAATGAAGGGAATCTATGACTTAAAGTCCACTTTAGCTGACACAGGAAGTGGTTTGTGAGAGGACAGGAAGTGAGGTTGGCATTGCCTCTTCCCTTGAAGGTGTTAGACGTGTCCAGGAAGCTGAAGGACCTACAGCACTATTGGGTCCAGTTGCCCAACGCACTCTGCAATGACAAGGTGACAGCGGGAGACGACAGCTGCTGGAATGGGATGACAAGGGCCAGGTAGGCAGAACCCGGCTGGCGCCATCGAAATGCCGCCACCTCACTAGCTGTACCCCTTTCATCGTCCCCTTGCTGTTGAAGGGAACAAGGCTGTGGGACGTGCAGACTAATAAGATGCAGCAGTGGCGGCTAATTAGGAATATCTTTTGGGAAGCCTGCTGTTGTGCATATGCAGGCATAAATAAATGTCAGCCACTCAAAGGGGGCGGGTTCCACACTGTGGTTCAGGTGCTGACAATGAGACTTGGCGAAGCTTCCAGGAATCGCTGTAACCAGGTAAATGTTTCCGAAATGTTGCGATGACAAGCAGATGCTCCTCCCATGCACAGGTACCTTCCCGAGGTGATGGGTGATGGCCTGGCCAGTCAGATCAACAACCCCGAGGTGGACATCGACATAACCAAGCCTGACATGACCATCCGGCAGCAGATCATGCAGCTGAAGATCACCACCAATCGCCTGAGAAATGCCTTTGACGGCAATGATGTGGACTTCCAGGACACCAGTGAGTAGCAAGCCCTCTTTTGGCCAGCCTGCTGTTAAGAACTCGAGGCCTGGTGCATACAGAATGAGGTGACGATCCACTAACAGGGTTTATTAAGAACAGAACCAACCAAGAGGGTTCAGAAATAATGAGAAAATACTACAAATCGAACCATAAATAATCATACAGAGGGAAACACGTAATATAGAAAATAGAACTAGGGAGACAGGCAGAGTAAAACTCACAGAACAAATGACAGTGACCAGCTGGGGAAATGAACAGAGGCAGGCACTTAAATACACTGATACTGAGGACTAACAAAGGGCAGGAGTGAATAATCAGGAGCAACCAAACAACAAAGGAGGGCAACAGGCAACAGGTGGAATGTGTATCTGTACTTAAGAATGAATACTGAGAAAAAACACAGGGATAGGAGAAACACACTAGGGTTGAAAAGCAAGAGTCAGAGAAGGCCGGGGGAGGCGGAATGGTCAGCAATGGCTGCTGGCCAAGCAAGGAAAGGTCAGAGGGTGGGGTCAGGTGGGCGCTGACTGTGACGGACCTCCTCCAAAACAATTGTTGAGCGTCTGAGTCTGTCGGCCTGCTCCTATAGGCCAAGGTCTTTGGGTGTCATCCAAAGCACACTTATTATTTATTGAGTAGCCAGGGTCTTTGTATATTTATATTTGTACACCTTATTGTTTACCCGCACAAATCACTTCTTCTAAGTCACAGGCGCACAAAGGCTTCATTTTGCATAATGTTGTTGAAAACAGAAAGAGTCTGTACCTATCATTTGAAAGGGCCACCTTCTGTATATTTTTTATTTTAATAACTGATTTAATAAAGATTTATGTAATCCCACACTGAAACCAAAGGCTTTGATTCCCATCACATTAGGTCTGTTTCCTTCACCTCTATTCCTGTTTTTCAGGTGATGATGCCAGTGGGTCAGGGAGCGGAATGCGTGGTGATGACCTTTGCCCCCAGCATCCTTGTGTCAGCATCACCAGGGCGGAGCATCCTCAAATCCACGCCTCTCCCGTCGAGAACAAAGCCCCCCAAGGTTCAGGCAGCCAGTCCCGCCCCTGCGCCAGCCTCCTGCTTCTCTCATTGGTCGTCCTG